>NW_026857317.1:0-52820 GCF_026571515.1 Ruditapes philippinarum
TACCAAAATCCATTACATTACCTCTTTACCAACTTCAACATTTACCTCTTTTACCAAATCCATGCATTTACCTCTTACCAAAAACACCAATACCCTTTACCTCTTTTACCCAACTTTCACATCATTTACCTCTTTACCAAATCCTGCAAATTACCTCTTTTACCAACCACCATACTTTACCTCTTTACCAAACTTCCCAACCATTACCTCTTACCAAAATCCAACAATTACATCATGTTTTACCAATCCTTATCTTTACCTCTTTTAAACCAACTTCAACCATTACCTCTTCACCCAAATACCATACATTACATCTTTTACCAAACCATTACATACCTCTTTACCTTCTTCAATACATTACCTTTTTTACCCAAAAATCCATACATTTTACATCTTTACCAACCTTTCCATTACACTTTACCTGTTTACCAACTTTCATACAATAATTACCTCTCTACCAATCTACATAATTATAACATCTTTACCAACTCGCAATACAAATTACCGTTTTACCAACTTCAACAATTACATCATTTACCCAACCTCATACCATTAAAACCTGTTTACCAACCCTTCATACATTTACCTCCTATTTGACCAACTTCATATATTACCCTCTTTACCATCTACATATTATTACAGTTTACCAACTCCATACATTACCTCTTTACCATCTACATTATTACATCTTTACCCACCCATTACATTACCTCTTTACCAAATCCATTAGACGCCACCCCCCCTGACAATCTTTACCCAAACTCATACCATTACCTGATTTCCAAACTCCATACATTACCTCCCTTTCCATCTACACTAAAATATTACATGTTTACCAACTTCATACATTACCTCTTTTCAAACTCTATACATTACCTCTTTACCATCTACATACATTACATCTTTGCCCACTTCATAGAGAACCTCTTTACCAACTGCATACATTACTTCTTTTCCCACTTCATACATTACCTCTTGACCTACTTCATACATAACCTCTTTACCAACTTCATACATTACATCTTTACCAACTTCATACATTACCTCTTGACCTACTCCATACATAACCTCTTTAACAACTTCATACATTATCATTTTACCAACTTCATACATAACCTCTTTACCCACTTCATACGTTACCTTTCAACAACTCCATACATTACCTCTTTACCAGCAATTCCCTTTCATTTTACCCTTTACAAACCATGTTCATTACCTCCTTCTAACATAATACATAAACTCTTTACCAAATACTCTTTAAATTTTTCATGAGCATGTACTGTTTGATTTGACAGTGAAACTATCGAAGTCGTAATTACATTGAGCTATTTTGGAGCCCTGACTCAAGCATACTTCAAAAACATGCAACAGCGGCGCATGCTTGTGCGATTTTATCCGTTGATGCATGCTTTTATGAAATAATTTCTTTTAGGTCCTACACATATCCATACATAATTTTAAAAGATATTTTAAAAGTTTTTGCTTTGTAATAAAAGGAATAGTTTTTTTGGTCAATTTAGTTGTTATATTTTTAAGAGTGCACATTATTCACATAGTGTGAGTTTAATTAATCTCGCCGTCAGCTATTTTGTTTTTATAGAAAAGTCCCACTATAAAAATCCTAGTTTAAAAATACCTGTATTTATAAAAAAAATATACTAGTTCTCTCCTTTCTTTTACAGAAAGATTCGGACATCCTGTCCAAGTACTCAGCTGGACAAATACGAGGAAGATTTAAAATTTGTTAAATTTTAAACTTTTTAAAGCAAGGGCCCAAATTTGTGGGCTCATGCTAGAAACCCCAATTTATTCCAAAAACTGCCCCTCTCGTCCCAAACTGATTCGGCTTTTATGCTTTGCAATATAGCCCAATCTCCCACGCAATGATCTACACTTACAGGATTAGGTTACTGCCTGTACCGTAACGATAAGTCGACATATTGGAACTACTTTCAGTCACATGGTAAAACGGTAGCCTCCATGTGCCACTTTTGTAGCCAAGATGATAGAGATATAATTCATTTATAGAGTGGAAGAAAGAATAATAGTGATTTTTTAAATTGATAAAAAGTCAATTTCTCTTCCCCCCTCAACTTTGACAAAAGTGGGTAGTACTTTTAGGGGTTACTTCCGCGAAGGAACTTGGCCCTTTAAATTTTAAAAGCGGGGGGAATTGCATTGGTTTTATTCGAGGTGTACGTATATTTTAAAAACTCACAAATTTATATTTCCAAAAGAAATTAATTATAACACGGAAATTTTTTTATTACAATTTTAAATAATAGGTAAAAATAAAAACCGGGGATTATAAGAAATGGGGGCCTTATCCTACCTTTAAAAATTTCCCGTTTTTAAAGCCCAAAGAGGTATTTTTTTAGCAGGGAAAGAAAAGCCTGACACATAAAAATTTTCTGTTAAAATAGGGGTAAACCAACCAAATTTTTTGCCCAAAAAGCTTCAAAAGGGTTACCCCCCCCTTTCATTGAAATTTTTGCGATCACAGGAACTGCATACACCTTTTATTTTAAATGGCAAAATCCAAGTCAAAATTACACAGAGGACTCATAAAATATTTTCATTTTCTTCAGAAAACCATTTTGTGTTACTTTTTTTAAATCAGGTTTTTATACTTAAAAAATACCCCCCTTTCATCCCAATCGCCTATGATAAACTGAAATCATTAACGGTTTTCCCTGCACTTTTTTTCAGCCAATCGCTGGCCTCTATCCCGTGTTACAATCGATCCCTGAACCCTATACCGGGAGAAGAAGACGGTTTCTGTTTTGCCGATTATCGCTTGTACTAAACATTTGTAATCATTTTCACACTTTCAACCGTTGGGAAAATCGGTTTAAAATTAAGATATTATAATGTATCGTTTTCAGACATGCTTTGTCGGTTGTTTCAGAGGATTTTTTGTTGTTGTTCAAATTTTTTTCCAGCAATCACTATTAATGAAAAACGCTTTGAAAAACGAAAAATTTAATGGGAATACTCTAAATTTTTCAATTTTGTTTTAGAAATAGGGAAAAGGAAAAATTGATTCATCCTTTTAAATTTCCCCCAAAAGTTGGAACGCCGAATTAAAAAAAAAACCCATTTCCCAAAGTCTCTGTTTAAAAAATTTTTCAAAAAGACCCAAATTTATTTGGAGAGCTATAATTCAATTTATGCGAAATGTAAAATTTATTTTTAAAACCCCGAAAAATTTTTAGTTGCCCCAAATTTTTAAAAGTAAGCCTTTTTCAGTTTTTAAAAAATGATTTTGGGCTTTCAGAAAAGAATCAAAAAAAGACCCGGGGCATTATTTATCTAACAAAAAAATACAAGTCAAAATTAAAATAAAAATTTTTTTATTCGCTTTTTGGGGTTTCCCTATAAATCACGGGGACAAAACCACGTGGGCTTCTTAAATTGAATTTCGGGAAGAATCTTTTAAATTATAAGGACAACAGACCATTTGGGAATTTATATGAATCATTTTTTTATTACTTTTCTTCTTTTCTAAAAAGTACAAAAATCTGGACCTTGGAAGCATTAATCACAACAAAATTACATAAGAATTGCAGACTCGGTTTGACTTGAGTCTGTACATGAGGGATAATGAAAAGGTGCAACATCCCTCACGCTCCCTAGCACCGGCTTGAGCGGTACTCAATTCTCAACACTTAATAGTGCTGGCATCATATGAACCCGAAAGGACCAGAAAATCATAACAACACTGAAGTGAAGTACCGGAGCAACTTTTTACAGCTGCCACACAGCACTTTGACACCTCTGTTGTGAATACAAAAATTCTGGAAACAAAGTGATCCCTCGGAAGCCATTATAATCACAACAAAATTACATAAAGAATTGCAGGCTCGTTTGATTGAGTCTGTACTACATGAGGATAATGAATAGGTGCCAACATCCCTCACACGCCCCCTAGCACGGCTATGAGCAGGTACTCAATTCTCAACTCTTAATAGTGCTGGCATCAATGATCCCCAAGGGCCAGAAAAATATATCAACAACACTTGAAGTGAAGTACGGTAGCAACTTTTTACAGCCTGCCCACACAGCACTTGACACCTGCTGTTGTGAAGTACAAAAATTCTGGAAACAAAGTGATCCCTCGTAAGCATTAATCACAACAAAATTACATAAGAATTGCAGAGCTCGGGTTTGATTGAGTCTGTACATGAGGATAAATGAATTAGTGCAACATCCCTCATGCCCCTAGCACCGGATTGAGCGGTACTCAATTCTTCAACACTTAATAGTGCTTTCATCATTGATCCCGAAGGACCAGAAAAATATAACAACAATGAAGTGAAGTGAAAACATTTATTATAAAAGCATACCCATAAAAAATATCCCCTTTTCAAACAAGTAAGCTGTCTAAACATTTAAAACCGGTGCCCATGTGTGGGGTATGTGTATGGGGTATTTGAGACATCTAAAAAAAACTTAAATTAAAAAACATATTCAATGATATATAAACATACATGCATAAATATTTGAGAAAATTGCCTTTTGATGTTGAAACATATATACCTTTGTTTGGCCTTACTTCCTAATTTGCATTAAATATCAAACATTCACTTTTTTTTCTTTTTTGTTTTCTTTTTTATGTAACCACATGTATTGTCATGCTTTTATCTTTTGCATTTCACTGCTTATTGTTTGAGAAAAAAGCGAATGGTTATATCAGCAAGAAAGAAAATGATGTATTGAGAGGGATTTGAGCCTCGGGTCTCTTACATCTGAAGCAAGTTGGACCAGGGCCTGTGGGGAAGCTAAGATGTTTACACAATACAAGGGGGGATAATCCAGATTATCTTTGAGCATTAGAATTTAACACACTATTATTTAATATTTCTTTAAAAGATAAATGTATGCATTAAAGTTGTTTTTTTTATAAGTTTTACATAAACTATGATTTATGAACAAATTAACAAATTACGTATAAAACAAGATTGATTAACAACCAATCATGTACGACTTATAGATCTCATACCCCCTCCATGTACATAAATGTGTTGCAACCTTTTAATAAGTAACCCATACTGTACATAAATATTTTTTGGAAAAAAAAGTATTAGTTTCGAGAAGTAACACAGCGTGAATTTCTGAATTTTCAATTATGTGGTAAACACTTTAAAAACAAATTATTGATTTTTTCCCTTTGAAAACGTCGCTTCTGAATCGACCAACTTTTGCATTGGTTTCCTGCCAAAGTAGATCACAAAAGGTCACATGGTTAAGGATCCATTGAATTCGAGCATATTTTGCTCTATTTTTAATTCAGATGTTCATTTAGTAAGTTACAAGATATCCAATATAACCATGTTTACGAAAACAATATTATCATCACTGGAGTGCGAACAAAATGAAGTTGCATGGCATTTAGCGTTAAATATCAAATATTGACACTTCTGGTATTATCTCTTTGACATTTCTTTATCTCCATTTTGTATTGCCGATCCATATAATTATGAACATTGTTCAACTACGTCTACGTCGTAGCTATGATTATTTAAAATTACATTAAATGATGTACTCTATTACAGAGCTAAGGGAAGCGTTCAAATTGTTCGACAAAGATGGCGACGGTTCGATCACCGCGGAAGAGCTTGGAACCGTCATGCGGAACCTTGGACAATTTCCGTCCATGGACGAGCTGAATATGATGCTGAAAGAGATCGACATTGATGGTATGTTTTTATCGTATTCCTTCGTTTATAAATGATATTGTATCTTTCATTTATAAATGATATAATTGTATATTTCATTTATTAATAATATTTATCTTTCATTTATAAATGATATTGTATCTTTCATTTATAAGTCATATGGTATCTTTCATTTGTATATATGATACTGTATCTTTCATTATAAATTTTTATTATATCTTTCATTTTAAATATGATACTGTATCTTTCCTTTTATAAATCATATTATAATCTTTCATTTATAAATGATATTGCATCTTTCATTTATAAAATCATATTTTATCTTTCATTTATAAATGATATTGTATCTTTTCATTTATAAATAATATTGTATCTTTCATTTATAAATGAAAGATTATGTGTCACCCTTTATCGCGCGAGTTACTGTGGCTACCGACTCTTGCAAAGTGTGTTTTTTATCAAATGTACCGATGCATCTCAGAATGCCACACAAAATCCTTTGAACATTTCTTCAGCATTCAATTAACAGAATTCCAATGGTTTATGCAAGATGTGGTCTGTTGGGGCGGTGAAGAATAGTTTGATCAAAGGGGCGTTTTTCATTCGTTACGAGATACCACAATTACACATATTATTTCATTCATTCTAAATGCAGTCAGAATCAACATGGAATTGTAAGCTCTCGTATAAAGTGTGCTTCTCTTTTTCTTCCTTTTGAACTTCTTTTACTTCCTTGAAAAATTATCGCTCGATGTTGTTATGCGTCTCTTCTTTATTGAACTTATGAAAAACAATGATCCACGTCAAAGTACCCTTCAAACTAGAAAAACTGGAATGAATAAAAATGACGGTTATTTTTCTACGACCATATTGCTTTGTAAACAAATGTACACGCATTTATTTTTATTTAAAAAAATATACTTCAAGAAATTGACAATATTGTTTGCTAATTATGATTAACAAAGCTATTAATCAGATCTAGAGGTCTCAGATTAAGTCCTTGAATTAATTTCGGCACGGACAGAAGCGATTTACCCATATACCGGTATAGTATTTTAATGAAATTTAATGCTTACTTATATACAATACATGTATAATAGTTATTGAAAATGGCTGGCCCATTCAAGGAGATTGTAGTCGTTAATAACATTATTACTATAGAAATAATACTATTTTACGTTTTAAGGTGATGGAACGTTTAGTTTTGAAGAGTTTGTACAAGTGATGGCTAACATGGGCGGACTTAGTGAACAGTCTGAGGAGGATGAAGAGAAAGAGTTGAGACAAGCTTTTACTGTAAGACACAAAATATACGTGCAGTATTTCATGTTAACATTAAAATCATTTTCTTTTTTCATCGCGAGACACGAGATATACGTGCTGAATTTACATTTATATTTGAAAATAAATTAGAAAATATAGTGTAAGTCAATAATTTTTGTATAAAAATGACTCGTTATGTCGATGCTTGTATAGTGTTTAAATTTAACTGTGTTTACTGTGAAACAGAGCTTATAGTGTTAACGAAAAGACGCCAGGATTTTGGGAAATATCTCAATTCCAAGATGGTTTTTTGCATTGTTTTTTGTATTGTTTTTTTTTCTTTGTAACTGCAAATTTCACATTATTGTAAGGAAAGATCTGATTTTACCAGTAATGTATAATGTCAATGTGAAGGCGATTGTAGCACCGGTTTGAGCGGTACCTAAAGTGCCCGAAGGACTAGGAAAATATAACAACACTGAAGTGAAGTACGGGGAGGGGCACGACACTTGGCACCTGCAGTTGTGAATTTAAGTCTGAAAACAAATATTTGAACATTTGCGCCTTATTTACATATATTAGCAATTGCCATGGAGTGTTCATTGCAAAAAGAATTTTGCAATGATCTTTGCATAGCATGAATTTACCATTGCAAAATAAGAAAAAATAGATTTTTGAATTAAAAAACATTACAATGACTCCTAAAAACTTTGTTAAAGTTTCAAGTTTGCCAAGACAAAATCAAGAACACGTTAGTTATGGCAAAATACGGAAAACCAATGGTAAAATGCAATTTTACCATGGCAAAAACAAACTTTGGATATATATTTTTGCAAAAAAGGTGTAAAGGTAGAGAAACAAAACATACACTTTAATAAAAGTTCTAATCAAATTTAACGTATCAAATTGAAACATATTTCATAATCTAAAAAATTGAGACATTGTTTACAATTTTAAGGCGTGTAATATATTTGATGAATTTTTGGGAGAACTGGCGGGGTAACTAGAAACCGGCGGCTAATATATATATGTATGTAGCCTTCTCATTTTTTGTATTTGCAGGTTTTTGCAAATCTGGGTGTGGCTACATATGTGCTTCGGATATCCGAGCAATTCTACAATGTCTAGGGGAAGATCTGACAGAAGAAGAAAGTAAGGCATTTCACGGTTTCATTCATAATTAATATTGCATTTCGTTTTGTAATTATTAAGAAACAATATGTTTTGATTATCTTGCTATTTTTTATTGTCATTAATAACAACTTTAGACGGTTGCTTTCCTGTCGCAGTAGGGGACAAGGGGCGACAATTCTTAATGTAAAAGGATAGAATTTATTCATTTAGAGTTTGTACGTGCGCACGTATGTATGTGCATCTTTCTTGTAGACAAATTTGCAGATTTTTAATTAGGAACCATGAGTACTTTTAATGTGTATATTGCTGTATTAAATAGAACATATATTATGTCAGTCGTTCTTTTTCGGATAATTCCGTAAGCTCTCATGGTCACCGGGTTCATATGTACATTAAAGCGTTATGCACTTCCGTGTTTGTGATCAATATAGTGTTGTCTGCGTCTTTAAATTCTACGTAGTTAAAGAATACAATTAAATTGATGAAAACCGCGTCATTGTTTGGAATATTCGAAGGAATATTTTGAAGAAAACTTCCTGTTTGTGTCGCCAAATGTTGGATTCAGAAATCGTTAAATTGTCATTGTTGGAGTTCCAAATTAACGCAAATTCCATTACTGCGCTGCTACCAGAAAATTAACTTAGTTTGGATCTGATTTAGATTTAATTTATTATTGAAATCATCTTCATAATTTTAAAGTTCAATGTACATATAATGTTAACCAATGACACTACGTTACAATTAAACGAGTAAAATTTCACTGTAAAATAAATCGATTGCAATTAGTTGTTTGGCGTCTAATAAATCATTCGGATTACTTGGCATCTAAAAATGCTATTGTTCTGAATCAATCAAGTCGGCGTCTGGAAAATTTGATAAAATTCTTAATACTAAGATAAAATTCCGATGAACAATTATAAGACTGTATGATGCAAATTGGATTAAACAAAATGGCGCGGCATATAGAAACTACCCTTTATGATATTCGCGAATTAGTGATATACTGATCACATTGCAATATACAAATTGCAGTTTTATTATATGCTATTCCTGGTTGAATAGTGATAATCATATAATACATACAAGATAATGAATGAGTGGGAGTTCAATACCGAATTTATTGAAAAAGTTGAATAAAATCATATTATGCGAGCCTCTGGCGAGTACAAGAAATTTAGTAATGATGCTAGACGAAAATAACATTCAACTTATCATATACCCGAAAAGTAACATAGACTCACTTTTTATTGACGGGGTATAAATATATAACAACATCGCTATATGTTTGTATGCACGGCCGTGCAATACCGTTTTACGGAGTCTCAAAAGTGATTAATGAAATTGATTTAATCATCCTATATTTAACTGTAATAAATCAAGTTTTAATAGCATAACTTTAATTTCCATTTCACAGTCGATGAAATGATTGCCGAGGTGGACATCGACGGAGACGGCAGAATAGATTATGACGGTATATTAACTATTTTAAAATATATGAGCCGCGTCACGACAACACCAAAGTAATGCGTTTGCATCTGCTCAGTCTGATCAGGATCCATGCTGTTCGCTATCAGTTTCTCTACTTGTAATAGGGTTTGTAAGCGAGCAGCATGGATCCTGATCAGATTGCGCGGATCCATGTTGGTCGCAAATGCATTACGTTAGTTTTGTCGTGACGCGGTTTAATTTTCATCACTTTAATGCTCCCTATCAACGATAAGTTTTGCACGATAACGGTTACACAGTCACTGCTTTGGTTTTATGTTATCTCTACCATCCATAACGTAGCCGGGCACCATGCACAATATAATATGCAAGTGACAGCTGAGCAAACCAATATCATTTTGTAACTATCTAGTGACCGTATAAGGGAATGTTCGCTCCTTCAATTCAGAAAATTAATATGTTATTTTTGTTTTTTTTAGCCATTATTGTTAATATCGGTGAATCATATACGGCGATAATTACACTTGTTAAAAGCACTAACGATGCTATAATTGCCCAATTAGTGGCAGTAATACTGCTAATGAGAATATTGAAAGAAGTACAAAAATAGTTTAATGTTTTCCTATTTCAGAGTTTATAGCGTGTGTTTGCTCCGACACAAGTGCTGACAAAGAGGACAGCAAGGTGGAATCTCCGAGACCAAGTCCCAAAGTGGGCCAGTCCGAACCGGACACGACGCGTCCGCAACCACAGGTTGTAGTTGAAAGGAACGCAGATCCGAGCACCTCGAAAGCACAAGATGGCCCTGAATAGGCTCGGTGTACAGCAAACATAAACTATGAACAAAAATATTTCTTTTTCTGAAAGTTTTTTTCTGTTAATCCTTTGTTTTTTACGCTTAGATTTGAGACGCATTAATGCAAACCTGCAAATTTTCAACAAAATATATTCTTACTGAATACAATCGGGCATGCATTGTACTGTATTAAATATTCAAATTATATTTGTATTGAAAGAACCACAAAAAGGAAATGTCTGATGATTTGACAACAGTCACTCACGTAAACGTTTACAGGTCTAAATACCGAGATGAAACATCCTTCTGTTTCTGTTGTTGTATTTCATACCTTAAACTGTTGTAATAAAAAATGTTTTGTTTATATCAAAACGAGTGAATTTATACTTTAAAATTGAAAACATATAAATAAATAATGTGAAAAAATAACGGAATGGTCACAGGAAACATATTATCAGCACTGCCTGGGACTTTGAATTCTTTCATATGTGGAAGCTGGCCAGCTAGCTTACGAAATGTCGTAAAAAGTTTTACTCAGTTGTTCGTTCTTGCCTGAAATAATACACGGAACGGCACTTGATGTCTTCCTTCACCAGTAAAGATGGAACCTCTCCATATGACCTTTACAATGTTAGTGTGACTTAAAACACAACTCAAAAAAGTGCTTCAGTCCGATATTAGGAGGCGACATTTTGTGTCAGTCACGTGCGTAATTATACCACTCTTTCGCCACGTGCGTAATTATACCACTCTTTCAATGGTGAATGTAAGCAAATTCTAGTAAATATAAAATAAAATAAAATTCAACACTCACTTTAGATCCTGATGGGTGTGTGTCTTTAAATCACATGACGAATGCAAACCCAAATTTCACACGTGGCACGAAGAACTATCTGTGTATTAACTTAACGATATAACTAGACATTATTCCTGATGGCAATTAATTTGCAAATATTTTATGTTTTTAATCAAAGCACATATTCTGCTATAAATTTTCCATCACAATTACAGGTCTTCAAAAGATAAAAAGAAATAACTGTAAACAAACTGCTTACAAATGGAAGCCCCCATTTGCCGATTTTGTGGCAAAAGTGATAGACATATAATTCATTTATAAAGTGGAGGAAAGAATAACAGTGATTTTGTGAAATTGATAACAGTCAAGTTTCCTTCCAAATCAGGCATAGATGAAGTTTGAAAAAGTTATAGGAGTAACTTAATCAAGAAGGAGCACTGCCTTATCAACGGTGTATACTCGTTATCTACATACGAGGCCTACGGAAGGAGACGCTCTTTTATGATTGACGTCTTGATTGACATTATTATATTTATTTCACACTTTTCAACCGTTGACAATGGTTTAAATTATGATTTATTTCATCTGAATGAATGCAAGTCAAATTTTGGCTGTTGTTCAAATATGGTTTGTTGTTGTTCAGATATTTTTCAGTTCAATTTAATTTATTACTGCATAATTACGAAAACGCCGAAAACCGAAAATTTAATTACTACTCTATTTTTTCAATTTGATTCTATCCGCTAATGCCCCAAGTGTGGAACGCCAAATTAACATAAACTCGATTACAAGAGTCTCTGTTTAAATATTTGCAGAGAAGATCAACTGATTTGGAGAGCTATAATTTAATTTATGCGAAGTGTAAATCATTTAGAACTCTCGAAATTATTACTGTGTAAATAAAAAGTTAACTTATTTCAGATGTAAAAAATGATTTTGTGCTTGCGGAAAAGAATCCAAGCTCAGACAGGGCATTATTTATCTACAAATGTACAAGTCTAACTCAATCATGAATGATTTTGACCATTTTGGGAATTTATAGGAATCAGTTTTTTCATCACTTTTCTTCTTTTCTAGAAAGTACAAAACATTTTTTATAGCCGCATACCCGTAAAAAAGTATCCCCTTTTCAAACAAGTAAGCTTGGCACAACTGTCTTAACATTTAAAACCGGTGCCCATGTTTGGGATGTGTGTAGGGGTTATCTGAGACATCTTATAAGACTTAAATTAAAAAAACAAATTCAATGATATAATTATAAGCATACATGTATAAATATTAAGGAAAATTGCCTTTTGATGTTGATATTAATTTCTTTTGCAAAGAATATGTCCTTACTTAAGTTTTAATATTCCAAATGACTTGACACAATACCGCCCTTTCTCGTCAGTATTTTGCGTTGAATGCGATTTTGATTCTGAATAGTGCATACACCCGGCGTTGAAATGTTACAGAAATTGAGAAATTGTCGATTAAACTAAAAGTTTCACACAACTGGAAGGTTAGTTTATTGTAGAACCTATTTCACAAATATATTTTCAATCTTTTATTTTTTCTTTGTACGAAAAATGTCTTAAAACGACATATTTACAGGAAATAGACTTATGATACTGCGTACACTCTCAAAAAATCAAGATACTGCGTACACATTTACATGTTATTGATTCTTCCTACACTTTCTTCGAAGCAGTCTAAGTTCATTATTGAATCAAATGGATAACACTGGCGAACAATAAATAATAAAAAGATAATTAAGATAAAAAAAACAAAAAACTAAGATTAAATCCTGTGATAAAGTATTATTCTTTCAAATGTTTAAATGTACATCCTAAGAAAGGTTTGAGTTTAATATTTTTCGTTAAATTTGTTACACTCTAAACTGATAATTTTTTTGTACACTGCATTTTAATTACAGTCAAATTTGTAGCTCATTTAAAGAAATAAATTTATGCCGATTTTTTCGCGATTTTTTCTCCAGACAACATGAAGGACGATGGACATCGTTAAGATGGTCCTTACAAATGTGACCTTTCAATAGGCATGTTTTTTTCTTTTCTGAGCATTATTACTTGACATATACGAAACGTCATTCCTCTGAACGCAAGTTTGCATGCCATTTTGGAAAATGAGAATAGAAAGAGAAATATTGCCCTTAAATTATTTCGTATTCATGATCTTTAAGACATTTACTACAGTTTTATGAAAATTTAACCCTTTCATAGAATTTTCTAAATTTTTTGTATGATCAGTAAAATTTGATGGCCGTATATCTCAAAATTGTCAAAATAGCCACACTGTGTTATAACAATGTATAAGAAAGCTAATTACAAACACAATAAGCATAATTTTATACAAAACTTGCTTTATCTTAGGGTTCTATTTGAAACAAACGATAATCTGAACATATTTATTAAAATAAAGAGTTTTTCATGCTTCTTAACTGAACAAAAAATGAGAAAAATAAACATGAATTCTGTAAATAATTAAAGCTATCAAAAAAGCTCTTCCATAGAATTTTCTACATTTTTGATATATCAAGTAAAATTTTATTGTGGATTCAAAAATAGAAATAAAAAAATATGTTGACGTGTTAGTTGTTTTGTAAATGGACAGTTTCCATGGTTACCGCATATATTTGTATGCCAACAGTCAAAATTACCTCGCTTTCTTGAGAAATATCAGTGTTATACTAAAAGCATTGTCAAATATACAACAAAAACGTATTGTTATATAAATTACTATTTCTTTTGATGTTATATGAAGTAAATGATTCTGAATATGTTTTTAAAACAAGTTATATAAGGCCATATTATTTCTTCACTCGGCTAACATACCTGAACAGTAACGAGTATTCAGAAATTAAAAAAGAAAATAATGATAATTGGAACATTTCTTAGATATTATTATTGTTATTTATTCAACATTTTTAAAATATATCATTTTAAACTTCTTTGCATTTGTCTTACAGTAATCAAGTGGCGACACACTTTCGTCAATAACGCGCGCAGAATCATCATCAATGCTATCGTGCAAATGCTGGGAGAAATCCTTTATCTGATGTTGTCTAAACGACCTTTTATTCTTTTGAACCGATCCATCTCCTGAACATTAAAAAATAGTTATTCTGTATTATTTGCTCATTATTTGCGTATAGTCGAAATTTAAACAGTTATCCGAGTACTTTTCAATATTTGACCTTCTTTTTGAAGAGTAAAAGTCCGCGATTATCTTTCTTGGAAGCGCATAACGATGCGCACAAAAAGCTACCGAAAACGTCTTTTAATAGGAGTTCAGTGCTTTAATATGCACTAGTGAACCATCGTGCATCTATTATTTATCAAAATAAACTTTTCTAAACTAATGGTTAATCTTTCACATTACATCAAGTTGTTTATGAAGTTGTTGAATACCGATATAATATATTTTTTATAACTTTTGCCCTACGCAGAATGCGCGCGCACGAAATGCAACATCCGTTTCTATGGAAAATTCGAATCGTAAAATGGTTTAAATGCTCTTAGGCAAACAAAACTCGTAAAATTAGAATCTTGTATAAAGTAGGGTGTAAAAATTAATTTCAGGGTGGTTAAACAAGGAAATATGTATTGATTTTGAGTGAACTGTGCAATAATATAACATTGTACGGAGTAGATGAGCAGTAATGTAATTTCAAAGGCCATAGGCCTACGGACATCTAAATGACATTTCGTGCTATATGTATATCACAGAGCAAACAGAATCATGATGTGTTTCCATTCTAACACGTCAAGGAAAACTAAAGTTGGACTATATTGGTGGTGGTTAAATTTGTTCTCGCCTTAGTGTTTATAATATTAACGCACTCATTCAATATACTCATATATCACGTAGCCATGCTGCTTTTGCGTCTCCGTAAAAATGGTATTGCACGGTCGTGACTATATCTTGACGTGACGTCATATGCGTTACATAAACACGACGGTGCAATACCATTTTTACGGAGACGCAAAAGCGTCAAGGGTATGTGATAAACAGAGTATATTTAATGGGTGTAGGTTTAATACTGAATTTCTTGAATGAGTTGAACAAAATTATATTATACGAGTTTCTAGCGTGTATATTATTATTTTATTCAACGCGTTCAATAATTTAAGTATTAAACTTACACGATTTTAATATTCTATTTATCATATACTAAAAATTAGACCGTTTGAAGTGAAAGAAAACATTCGTCATTGACACGCCTGTTGTATAACGCTCACATTTAGCGCGTGTTTACGTTATGTTTATATTAAGAAAATGGCGTATGTCAAAATATATGCACGGCTTTATAATACTGCATGTTTGTAACGTCACCTTTCATTGGATAATTGTGACGTTTATATTATTAGTTATAAAGATTGTTGACAGGTTATATGGCCCTATATAAACGACTGTTCGTTAATATAACCCGAGCTGCTGTCGATGTATAAAGATATCTCTTTTTATTCCTCTTAAAATGATGCTTGCTGTATTATAAATTCGTTTTAAATATTTCTGACAAGTTATATGACCCTATATAAACAGTTGTTTGCAACATAACCCTCGCCCAGCGACTCGGGTTATATTTACAAACAAACGTATATAGGGCCATATAGCCTGTCCAAAATATTTTCAGTTTCCGTTTCCGGTTATGGAGAGGTGGAAAATTTTCTCTCGCACTAAAACGTAAATTATAAATGGAATTAAATGTGATTGGATTTTATATTCAGTATGGTTTCTTTACAAATTAGATTAACTTCATTATTCGTGTACATTCGTGTACTAAATCATGAAAATATAACTTAAATTAGTTGAAATTTGGAAGTTAGCAAATTTTCTGTGTCTTCTTTGTTTGAAAACTGTGAGCAATGACCAATGCGCAAACGTTGAATTGTGTTTACTGTAGACTGATTGAACTGTGATCAGTAATCATTGATCGCTGGTGTATATAAACTATGGCACTCCGACAAAATCTAACGGAACTTGAACCAGTTATGTTAAGCGATCAAACAACGGTAAAATTTCCCGTTAATACGGCGTTGAAATCTGACAACATCGCTCAATATGACTATAGAAGTACTATGTCGCCAATGTCACCGAATAAAATTCAAACATATGTCCCTAACATTGACTTAAACACTCACTAAATGAGTCGTTATCATTTGAAGCCATTCCTCGAGTGGATTAAAAGACAGAAACGGATCTCAACGAGTTTTATCAGTTGCAGTCGTGGGTAAGAGACCTGCGAGCAGACATGTTTGTCGACAGGTTGGTCTTAGAATATAACAAGTCTGACACGAAACTGGAAGAAAGTCGTCAAATGCTTTTTAACATTATAAGGGAATCGGAAGGGTACACTTTCGATGTAAATACTGCGCTTAAACGTCGTGTAAGTACCAGACAGGAGGACTCTGCTTATATTAAGCTTGTCTATGACATTCATGCTATACTCAGCGTAATCGAAGGAGAGGAGAAAATATAATCGTTATTGACTAATTATAACAACATCAAAAAAGCCAAGTCGCCGTAAATCATCTGTCATTTTACAAGATACTTATAAATGTGTATGCAAAGTAGAGATCGAGCAACTCAAGATCACGGTTGCATCTCTACAAACAGTGCAGTTTTGAATCTACGCATGCGGAAGCTATGGAGAAACTAACTAAGTCAGTAACTCATTCTTAAATGAATCCTACAAACAAACATGACAGTGTTCAAACTTGTGTTGATAACATAAATAAACATGTTAGTAAAATAGAATTCACAGTGATGAAAGACCTAGAATTGTGTAAGACATATATTCAGTCTAATAGTGCTTCTATAAAAAATACTCAAGACCACCTTTTTCAGATATTTTTTACATTTGCGCACTTTAAATCATGTGTCGAAACCTGTGGTGTGAATATATCGGACCATTTGCGGAATGCAGAAGAAAATACCGTCACGTCACAACCTGGGCATGACTCCCAGACACCTATCGGTAATTTAAGTGGAACCTCAGAAACAATTCCTAACAATACCAACTATTGTTACAACAAGATCTGATAGCCAGACAAAGCGGTAGGTCTCGTATGCAGATGTATGTAAAAGCACTGGCACCGCTTTTAAAAAAACAGTCTTACCTATTTAACCCTGATCAAATCGAAAAAGATACCAAACATAGTACCTGTAAACCGGTATCAATGCCGAGCCTGAAGCAGCAACATACTAATCCAAGACCCAAACTACCCCTTACACAGTCAATGCCCAACCCTTCACCTCCACGTTAACGTTGAATACGAGGAGGAGGAGGATTTTTCATAACATGCGCGAAGGATTTTTCATAACATATGTTCAGGAAAAGGGGCTACATGTTACAAAAGTATGTATCTTTAGAAACCGAGAGTATAAAACAGTTTTAGTACGAATTAACGTTGAAGACAACGGTAAGGCTAATCTCCTAATCAATGATCCGTACTTCTTGCCACGGGACATAATTTGCAGGGCCATGGATGTCTCAAAATGCATATAATAAGTCCCGTTATAACGATAAAGATATTAATACGTTTGGTAATGGGACAAAAGCAATGCTAGAACAAACCGAAACTGCAATGATGACGCCTACTGGGAGGGAAACGAATACAATTATAATCAATGCAACACATACTCCGTGTTAGAGCATGTTGTAGACTAATATGTGTCTTGACAACTATAAAGACAATTTGAAAATTGCGACCTGGTATTCAACTGGAATCATCTCAGGCGCAATTTATTTGTGTGACTTATCAATAAACGAGAATATAGATATTTTTGGTATATCAGAACACTGGTTATACAGAAAAGACCTCCATATTTTAGACAATATCAATAACATCTATATAAGTTTCTCTGTTTTTCGAAGAAGGATGGGGAAAGGAGGTCTGGCAATGCTATGGCCTAAGAAATGGAATTCATATATTACATCATTAGATATTGTTTCAAAATACTTTATTGGCATCCAAATTATGATAAAACCCGAAACATACATTATCCTTCTTCAGATTTATATGCCATGCGGAAATCACCCCATGCATGTATACAGAAATTGTCTCGAAGAACAAGAAAATATAATTTGCATGTATATAGACAAAGGCACATTAATAGTAATGGGGGATTATAATACAGAACTAAAGTCAGATCGAATAACAAGCACAATTCCACAAAGCCCTAGAAGTGCGCCTTTGCTTGCTTTACTTAGGAAATATAACCTTCAAACCATAAATACATTAAAATCTTGCCGCGGAGCAAAAAACAGCAACGTTCCATATAACAGTAACAGAGAAACTTTATTATGTAGTCTTACCGGATTCATACGTACAATATGTCAAAGACTGTCAAATTGTTGAACGTATCGACACATCGTCCAATCATTTGAACACTTAACATTGAGTACGATGGTAGGCCAAACTTCTTGGATCTTAAAACATGCGACCGTAAAATCATTAACAGGCATAATGTTGAACAAGACCATTTTAACCAGTATATAGATTATTTAGAAAATTGCGACGTTCTGCGTTATGCACAAGATTTTCCTATAAATAATAAAAATGATATAGCTGATCTTTTCGCTGGTATTGTTACAATTGTGAATCTTGCAACATATTTGTTTATACCAAAGGTTAATAATCAAATAATTAAAGTCATACATAAACCCATACTGGAATACTACGCTATCATCATTACACAAAGATATGAAATTAAAGCGCAATAACTGGATACTGGCGGGAAAACCTAGAACGGAAAAATCAATATCTTTAAAAGAATACAAATCGCTCAAAATTAAGTTTAAATGCGCACACCGTGAAGTTGCAACGTTCTTTTTGCAGGAACAGGAAGCAGAAATCGATACGGCCGCAGAGTGCGATAACAACGAGTTTTGGCGTCGTATTAATCACCGGCGAAATAAAAAAACCTTAAAACCCTGGATTTAAAATGTGCTTTAACGGTACGATATATACAGCGATCCACAAAAGATAAACACTGAGAACATATTTTAGTGAGCTATACACACCTGACGACAACTCAAGCATCGAAAAAAGCCATTTGTCAAAAGTTGAAAATGAGCTGATCGATATAAAAAAGCTTTGTGAAAGCTCAAATGACACTACTTTCAACATTACTTCAGAAATGATAAGGAAAGCTTTGCAAACATGCAAAAAACGCAAAGCTTGCGGCAATGATTCAATTCATTATGAAAACATCATGCACGGCGGTTCACTTCTAATTGACGTAATCGCAAAATTGTTCAATAGCATGCTTAGGTTTTCACATACCCCGTTAGAAATGAAAAAGGGTATAATTTTCGCCCTTTTCAAGGGTGGGAGTAAGACAAAATCAGATCCAAATAACTTCCAAGCAATTTCTTTATGCTCGGTGATATTAAAACTTTTCGAAAAGGTTATATTAGAACTTCTTGAAAAGGATGGGAAGGTCAATTTAAATGCATCACAAGGTGGCTTTCAAATACATATAAGTTGTATAATGACATCTTTTATGGTAAGAGAATGTATATTATATCTATGATGTACAGACTCAATCAAACCGAGTCTGCAATTCTTATGTTATTTTGTTGTGATTAATGCTTCCGAGGGATCACTTTGTTTCCAGAATTTTGAAAACCATTCCCCAGTATATGCTTGTTTTCTCGATGCTAAACAGGCATTCGACCGCACTTGGGTATCATTACTTCTGGTTAAATCGTTCAAAATGGGTATTGATATTTCACTATTTAAAGTGATTTTGTCATTTTTCGAAAACTGCTATAGCTGCGTGAAATCACAAGGTTACACGTCAGACTGGTTCCCCATTTTGCAAGGAGCCCGTCAAGGCCAGTGTCTCAGTCCTTTTCTCTATCTTATATTCATAAAACGCTTAATGGAAGAAATGGACAGTAGTCAGCATTGCTTCAAATTAGGTACTTTAAAATATGGATGCCCAACTTTCGCTGATGATATGGTTATTATTTCAAATACAAAGCGCGGTCTAGATACTCTGATGGACATATGTTACAGGAACTCTCACCTGGACTTTAGGAGACAAAACCATAAACGAAACGGATAGCTACCTTCTTTTAGGCGTCCAATGTAACAACACTCTAGATATAGATGTTAATATCTCTATAAGCTGCGACAAACTTCGAAAAACCTTTTTTAGTATGTTGGATAGTGGTATTTACAGAAATGGCTTCCATCCTCTTACATGCAAAAAAATCTATGTGTCAGTTGTGCTACCTAAGGCTCTGTATGGAAGCGAACTATGGTCGGGAATTATTGAGACACAGTTACATCCCCTTATAAAACTAATCAATGTATAAAACACATTCAGTCAATACCAGTAAATACAAGGACGGATATAGCCCTGAGCTGTATCAGTATACATCCAATGGCCAATTTGATAGATAAACGAAAAATGTTATTATTTGGCCGGCTCTGCCAGTTAGACACTAAATTTCGAATAAAACAAGTTTTTGTACATAGGTTAACGTCATTTATGATCTTCCCAAGGAAAACAAAGGGATTCTTACCAGATATTTACATGATCCTAGGTAAATACAACCTAACAAGCTTCCTTATAATCTTTTACAGTACAGGGGTATTCCCAAATCTTAGTACCTGGAAAAGAATGGTCAAATCGACAATCAATAGCTCTATAGAGTTTGATTGGAAAAACCGTGTACTATGCGATAAAAGTTTGAACCAATTTCTCCTTGTTCATCCTGTTTTTGAACCATGTATTCTTTGGCATTTCAGTCGCAGTTAAAGAAACCTACATGCAGAGTGTACATCAACGTTTATTCTAATTTGCCGATATTTTTTTAGGAAATATGATATGAGATGAAAAAGTTGTAATCTAATGACAAATGATATATGTATTGTTTTGTCCCTGAGGGCAAAGTTATGGGTTACATTATCAAAACTTATGGGCATAGAAACCTGCAGATCATTGAAATGTTTCCTGGTTTTAAATCTTTTTATCTAAGCGACGAGACTAGAGTATAGTTTCAAAGCTTTCATCAAATGTGTATATTCGATGAACTGGCTGTGAATGTGAAATATACATGTTATAATTGTCCTATTCTGTTCGTAATCAACTGAATTTGCTACAAGTTCGCATACAAGCGCACGAATACACACCCATTTAAACGCACGCATGTACACACGCACGCTTATACTCACAAAGTAACCCCCCCCCCCCCAAAAAAAAAAAAAAAAAAAAAAAAAAAATCACACACACACACACGAACGCACGCAACAACACACGCACGCACGCACACTCTCTCTCACACACACGCTCGCACTATTGTTTCTTCTGACTTTACAACTTATATGTATTTGATTAATTTCGTTATAAGTTCATGTATTAACCGTTGTTACAGGTATAAAATCCCAAGATACTTTGTTTCGTTTCGATAAGAATCTTTAGCAAGAGGATATATTGCCGAATCGATATTCCAAAATTTTCGTTTTCTTCCTCATGTGTATACATTGTTTCTATGTTAAATGATTATTTACCTTATTTATATTATTTATCAATTCTGTGTGTATTCAATATTTGTTACATAAACCATTTTTACAGGTACATCTATATTGTATATCCTCTCAAGATAATTTTGTTTCGTTCCGATAAGAAGAGGATATACATGTATTGCTGAATACAATATTTCAAAATTTTCGTTTGCTTCTTCGTGTATATATATTGTTTCTATGTTAAATAGTTATTAACCTTATTTATATTATTTATCAATTATGTGTTTATTCAAAATTTGTTACATTAATATAATTATACATGTACTCATATGTTTGTCAGTCATACATTGATGTACATGTAATGATTTATATACTTTTTGTAAGAACTGTATTGTATATGTATGTACTCTTCAAAACTGGAGGAAATAAAGAAATATATAATTGACCCGCGTCACGACAAAACCAACATAGTTCGTTTGCGACCAGCATGGATCCAGACCAGCCTGCACATCAGCGCAGTCTGATCAGGATACATGCTGTTCGCTAACCAACTCTATTACAAGAAGAGGAACTGATAGCGAACAGCATGGATCCTGATCAGACTGCGCGGATGCACTATTAAGTGTTGAGAATTGAGTACCGCTCAAGCTGGTGCTAGGGGGCGTGAGGGATGTTGCACGTATTCATTATCCCTCATGTACAGACTCAATCAAACCGAGTCTGCAGTTCTCTTGTAATTTTGTTGTGATTAATGCTTCCGAGGGATCACTTTGTTTCCAGATTTTGATCCATGCTGGTTGCAAACGCACTATGTTGGTTTTGTCGTGACACGGCTCATATTATTTTTACGGTGACGCAAATGCGACACGGGTATTTGATAAAAAAGAGGATATTGAATGAGCGTAAGTTCAATATTGTTTTTATTAAACGGGTAAAAAAAATGATATTATGCCAGCCTCCGAAAAACATTATAGATCTATTATCTTATTCAACGAGTTCAATAAATTTAGTATTTAACTTACATGAATTTAACATTCTATTTATCACTTACCAAAAATTAAGACCTTTTGAAGTAAATGGGTATGTGATAAAGTATAATTAATTATCTATAATGATAGAAAAATGTCTAAGTTAAAAAATAAATACGGCCACCAATATTTTTAAATCAGTCATTAACGCAGTACAGACGTCTGAAGTGTTGTAAACTTGACGTCACAATGCAGCACCAAAATCAGCGCGTGCAAAAACCGTCAAAAAAAGAAAACTATTTCACTGCTATAAATAATGCGTATTTCGCTTGTGATAAAAAAAGAATACAATGTTTCCAATATTTGTTTCTCTCAAATTAATGTTCATCAACCGACTAAAAAGTCTTTAAGTAGGTCTATAGGCTATAAATTTGACTGTAAAAAGTTATGCAGTGTATCAGTTTAGAGTGATACATTAATGAGTAAATATATATTAAACTCAGACCTTTTTTATGATGCCAATTTTAAACATTTTAAGGGAGCATACTTTATCACAGGATTTGAATCTTATTTTTTATTCTAAATAACTCTTTATTATTTTTTTTCGCCAGTGTTATCAATTTGATCCCATTATGAACTTAGACTGCTTCGAAGAAAGTGTAGGCAGAATCAATAACATATAAATGGGTACGCAGTATCTTTTTTTAGATTGTACGCAGTATCATAATATCTATTTCCTGTAACAAGTTCGTTTTAAAATATGATAAACAAGATCGACAAGGAAAGGCGGCATTCAATGAACGCAGCCCCCATCCGACCCAGCAACAAGCGTCAGCGGCAAGGAGCCCAGGAGGACTCCAAAGAAAAACAGGACAGGGCACAAGACAGAGTACGGGCAGGCAAACCACTACATCAGAATACATAATTAGTAACTTATAAGGAATTAAAACAAAACAAATAAATGATTGAGTATAAGGCCCATTATGTCAAAAGGCACAGGGGAAGGGGACATGAGACACGGGGAAGGAGGGGGAATAAAATAAATAAAAACTAGGGACAAGGGGAAAAACTTACCGTAGACGAGAAACAACAAGAGACACGAGCAAAAGTGTCACCAAATCAGTATAAAACAACATAGACATACATCTGAGGAACTTTTTTCGTACGAAGGAAAAATAACAAAGATTCAAAATAAATTTATGAAATAGGTTCTACAATAAAATAACTTCCAGTTATGTAAAACTTTCAGTTTTATCGACAATTTCTCAATTTCTGTAACATTCAACGCCGGGTGTACACATTATCCAGAATCAAAATCGCATTCAACGCAAAATACTGACAAGAAAGGGAAGACTTGTGTATATTAAAACTAGAGGCAAGAACATCTTCTTTGCAAAATAAATTAAATTCAAATCTATTCTGATTGCTTTACATGGCTCGTTTTTGTTCAAATGTTCGCGTAATCAGGATTTTGAGGATGCGCGCGCATGGTATGACCCCCTTGTGATTGTGGTATTTATAACCTTAAAATTATAATGTAAAACGTACTGTCTGTGCACCAATAATTGATAAGCGCGAGGATATGATTAAAGACTGTGTTAGTCAGGCTGATTTTACGAAGATGAAGACAAAGGTTCTTGTAAATCATTACAAGTTGGACAGTGCTGAGCAGTATTCTCGAAGAGAAAAAATCAGGATAGGGAACTTAGAACCATCTGGTGACCTGATTGATGGTGTGATTGATATGTTAAATCATATTGTAAGAATTGGTAATGAATCAGCAGAAGATAGTGAATCACAATCTTTATTTAGTAGCATTGATGGCCATAACAGTAGAGCAAATAGTCAACAACAGGCTATATCTTTCTCTAGGGCAGACATCAGTGATTGTCATTTTACAAGACCTAGGAATGGCAAGAAGAAACAAGTTATTGTAAGGTTTGTTTCACGACAGTCGGTGAAGATGGTCTACAAATACAAGAAGTATCTGAAATCCTCTTCTAAGGATATGTACAAATCTGTTTACATCATGGATGATGTTACTCCATTACGTTTGAGATTGAAGGCAGTGGTGTCTAATATTCCTGGTGTGGAGGCAACATTCTTTAGAGATGGGAATGTTCACTGTAAATTTAAAGGAAAGAACTATCAACTGACATCCACAGATGATATTTTTGGCGTACTGAAGGTTGACCAGAGTGAGGAAATGATGAAGGAGCTAGGGTTACAGAATTTCCTATAGGATGTGCAGGAGGATGATGAAGAGATTTTGCATAGTAGTGATGTCGTGGAAAATATTCAAACTTTTATATCTGACCATAATTATTGTATTGAAGAAAGGATTTGTACTGTTGATAATGATACATATCTTAATATTTATTTTGTCGATGTCTGTGGTCTTGTTTCAAAATTAAACAATCCAGATTGTGTAGACTTTGTAAAAACATGTGATGTTTTTCATTTTGCTGAAACTAAATTAGATGACTTTGACCAACCTTGTTTAGATGGTTATGTCTACTTTGGTAAAAATCGTAAAAAAATAAGAATAAATCTGGAAGAGTTGGGTTTTTTTATTACAAATGATCTGGCTGATAATAGTCAGGTTTTAGAACTAAGTACAGAAAATTGTCTTTGGTATAAGTATAAATATTGAAATTTTTGACAAGATTGAAAATAATATTGTTGATATTATAACTATGTATGGTGAAGTCAGTTTTGTTTTGATGGGTGATTTTAATGCTAAAAGAGGTACATTTAAAGATTATATTGAATTTGACAAATACATATTGGATACAAACTTTTCTGTTGTTAACCTGTTAAATAATGGTATTGCATTGGATAGATCTTCCAAAGATAGTAGTAATGTAAACAATTTTCGTAACCGTTTGATTGACTTATGCAAGTCCATAAATTTATTGATAGCTAATGGTAGATGTGGTAGTGACCTTCACGTTTATGGTGAGATAGGCATATTCCCATTAGCCTTACAAGTGAAAGCAAGAGTTTTGTGTTTCTGGAGTAAAATTATTAATGCTAAGGAAAATAAGATATGTAAACTTCTTTATAAAACAATGTTGTCTTTGTCCTCTAAGTGTTTAGTGAATCGTAAAAATACTCATTGTTTGAAATATATCTAGATGTACTTCCTTTACATAGGCAAATATTTATGTAAATTTAGAACAATGAATCACCTATTACCAATTGAAACAGGCAGATATTTGGCAATTGATCATAATAAAAGGCTTTGTTCCTTATGTCCGTATCAAGCTATTGGTGATGAATTTCACTACTTATTTCAATGTTCGTACTTTAATGACATAAAGGGTAAATCTCTTTTTCCCAGGTTTTACATTCAACCCTATATTTTTAAACACATTAATGAATAGTTCTACTAAAATTATCTTTATTTTGTAAAAACATTATTAATATGTTAAAATTTAGATAATTAATACTTCTCATTCTCCGTTCCCATTTGTTACAATGTAAAATACATGTTGCATTGAATTCAGTACTTGAAATGAGCAATATGATCTCCTTTTTTGTTTATTTAGCTAGTCATCATTGTATTCTTATATTGTGATATTAGTGATTTTTGACTGTTATTTTTCAGTTTGTTTGTTTTTATAACAAGTTGCATATTATATGCCTTGGTTTAATAAAAACTGAAACTGAAACTGATTAAGGAAAATAATTTTAACACGTAAATTCATGGAAAACGGATATGACATTTCCTTCCTGGTTGATTTAAAGTGACTGAGAATATAAGAGGGCCATTTGTCATGGTATGTGTTTTCTATTTTGCAAACTATATCATAATTCTATTTGTTGATTATACTTTGACTTAATTTATGACATTCAAAAATTAATTGTAATACTGGCTGTACACAAAGATTTCATAGTGTAAATTCATGGAAAACGAATATGACAATTATCTTCCTGGTTGATTGAAAGAGAAAGTGCGAATAAGGTCATTTGACATGGTATGTATTTTCTAACAAACTAAACATCTAATATTATGCTTGATGAATATTTCGACCTTTTTTGACTTTGAATACGTACATTAATATCGAAGAAATAACAATGATGTTTATGTCAGCAAGGTTTTATATTTTCTTGTATGAATTATCGTTTTATTTTATGTTTCCTCGTGATTGGATTAAACATATTTATTTAAGCTACAATGCGAAACAAAATTTTGCAACCAACCAGTACTGGTGCCATATGAAGAAACATATAGTCGTCACCTGATTAGGGCTCGAACCCATGATCCATCCCAGGGTTGAGAGGCAGACATCTTATCCACTAGGCCATCGCTCCCCTTCTTCGGGTCGGAGATTCCATTCTCCTATTTCAGTTTTTTACATTTCTACATCTAAATTAGCTTATTTACATATAAGTTTTATAGCGCAGGGTATCTTAACAATAATACATATTTCAACATAATATAATACTGTTTAAAATCTGCTATGACCATTTCCCCCTGTTTTCTTTAGGCTACAAGGGATTTGCTCGTCGGGGCGATAGATTTTGGCACAACTTATTCTGGCTGGGCTTTCTCCTTCCTGCATGATTTTCAAGCGGATCCTACTAAAGCGACTGTCAAGCAATGGCACTCTAGTGGAACTCTAGTTACAGAAAAAGCACCCACGTGTTTGTTGATAAAGTCAGATGGAAAGACCCTTGAAGCGTTTGGATATGATGCTGAAAACCAATACAGGGAACTTGCAGACAATGAAATGCACGAGGAGTATTATTACTTCAGAAGATTTAAGATGGCACTTAATAAAAAGCTTGGTGAGGTAGGTACTTGTAACTGTTGATTGACTGTTCTAATATATCTCTACCTTTTGTGTATCATGATCAGAATTTCGATTTACAATGTCAGGAAAAGGAATGGACACCATTTGTTTATCTCCTTAAAAAATGTATATAGATAACAATATACATGCTACAATGAACTTGTGATTAAGGAATTGTTGGTTGGTGTTTTAAAAAGATTGATTTTTAAACTGCAGAAACTGGACCGCGGCATGACAATAGAGGATGAGATGGGAAAGTCGATGATTGCGATAAACGTTTTTGCTATGGCAATCGAATATCTAGTAGGAGATATGATGAAGAGTGTTAATGATAAACTAACATCCGCTATTGAGAAAGATGAAGTCCACTGGGTTCTTACCGTCCCAGCAATATGGACAGATGCTGCCAAACAATTTATGAGAGAGGCCGCGGTGCAGGTTATATTCGTTTCCTCTATATTTTGTATAAGTTTAATTTACTTTTATGTCATTCTCCCCCCTCTCTTTCAATTAAACAAACAAAGTTAAGCCTTACTTAAATGATACCGATCAGATATTTACTCACAAGCCTGTGGTCATTTGACATTTGAATTTCAAATAATGAAAATCACTATGATGGTACTTTTGATATCGTGGGAAATTGGAAAGGGTGTAATGAAATAGTTGAAGTATAAATTTTGTTTTCTTTCTTACGTTGCTTATGTTAATTGATTTTTGCTCCTCATATAAAGTGATGTTAAGTATGTTTACAGTGTCATAGAATTTACATTTGCAGTATTTTTTTTATCTTTTAGCCATAACTTATTATCCCGTGGCCACGATTTATTATCTTGAGGCCCCTGTCAGAATAATCATACAATTTCACTGTAGAAATTCTTTTACAAAGTGTTAATGTTTTCCTATAGCGATACACTGAAGTGTTCAAATTTTAATGTAAACCTGTTGCTGTTCGTATATTAAACATGTAAATGTCAAATTCGTTAAAACAGAAAATATGCGAGTTTTGAGAGAGATTTTACATCAGTTTAGGAGAGACACGCTGATAGTGTGTAGCGTTTTTTTGTTGTTTTTTTTTTTGTTTTTTTGTTGTTTTTTTTGTTGAGAAGAAAATGTGTTGTTTTGAAGGGAGTTTTGTTGATTTGATGAAGTTGGTTGAATACAATTGTTGTGATCTTAATTGATCAGGGTTTATTGGTTGTAATTAGTTGTTTTGGTTGTTGAGTTATATCTGTTACGTAATAAATATTTGGTTCAAACTGGTTGAATGTTTGTCTGGTCAAGATTATATTAGTTGATGCTTTGTTTTGAGGATATCTGTAAATATTTGGTGCTTTAGTTTGCTTTTCTGATGCTAATTAGTTTTTGTGAAGTTAATATTGTTGGTTGAATGTTTGTGGTTTATACTGTATCTTAGAGTTGTAAAAAAAAATATTCATTTTTGTGTTCTTCATTTTGTGGGGATTTTATTGTTTCGTTTGATCATAAGTTGTTTAGAGATTGGGCTCGCCAGGTGTCTAGTATTGTTTCGTATAAAAGACGTGGACAGATATTTCTTATAAGTGGTTGATAAATGATGTGTGTTTGTTTTAGGTGTAAATAATCATCAGAGTTTATTGTTTGGGTGTAAATAATAATCAGATCATGTATTTGTCATATCAACATTGTAATAAATCTTCAATAGTAAAAAAGAACTAAATTTTTAGATAGATATTTTTCTTTGACTGCTTGTAAATATTCAAAAAACTCTTCCTTGGAAAATATCATTTTTCACTGTAACTTCTTTATTTTTTAAGGTATCTACTTCAAATATATATTTCTTATCATCACACACATAATGTGTGACAAGATTCATAACTCAAACACACATTTAATTTAGAATTATTCCCCTTGAACTAACAATTTTTGTTGTAAATGTTTTATTTTACTATAACATCTTCATTTCTTAAGGTATCTAATTTCAAGCTTCAAATATTTCATACTTATAATCACCCACATCATATGCCACAAGATTCATAACTTTAGCATGAATATTTCCGGAATTATTCCCCCTTGAACTTTGATTTTTTTTAATTGTTACTTTTTTGCTTTGACTTCTTATTTTTTTTAAGATTTACTTTAAAATTTAATTTTTTGTTTTATATTAACTCTTAAATAATAATGATGATGAAAATAATAATAATAATAATAATAATAATAATAAAATATGACAAGGTTAATAACTCTAGTGTCAATATTTTCCGAATTACCTTCCCCTTAAAGAATATTCCTTATTATTTTCTGTTTATTTATTGCTTAAAAGCTGGAAAATTTCTTATAAATACACTTCTATTTCAGTGTTTTTTGTTTAGATTCATATTAGACAAATAAAAAGTATTTCTAGCGTTTGCAAATATGCTTTTTTCAGAACAGGACTGGTGCATTTGATATTATATCAAATTATAAGGGGATGTTGTACAAATATGACTGGAACATGAACAATAAAATGATTTATGATTCAAATTGTGTGTTGGAGTTCAACTAAACCTCAACCACAAAAAGAATATGGGTACAAGTGCGGTATGCTTTTTATAAACTTATGCAAGTAGAAGTGATCTGGGTGGGTATATATCTTCGCCAAATATGTTTAAAGCTCAACTTTTTATGTATGCATATTTCTTTCCAGGCTGGACTTGTAACAAACAAATTGACGATTGCACTTGAACCAGAAGCCGCATCGATATTCTGCCGCCACTTATCTGTTCACACTGCCATTGCTGGTGGAAATATATCAATAACGGAGATGCCTGTTGGAACTAGATACATGGTTCTCGATGCAGGAGGTATGGTACATTTATATTAATCTGAGTCACAACCATGTTTTAGCATATGATACCAGTATTTCTTATTTCTACAAAACGGACCCGAGAGTGATTCAAATACTATATAGCCTATACACGTATTTATGGTAGGTGGACCATGTAAAATACAACAAGAGCAACATTGTCGCAAAATACGCCCACTACAAAAACTTTTGTCAGGGATGTGGGCATTATAGAAATACATATAAACGATATGATCTGGGCAATATCTGGACAATATCTGGATATTTTGTCATCTCTAGTGACCCTAACCTTGCAAATATTAACCTAAATTACACGTGTCACACTTGTAGTCATGATAGTTATCATCTGTGTTATAATCCATCAAAAAATGGTACCCATACACAAACTTACCTCTTTATGTGACCTTGACTTTGGTAACAGGGACCTGGATTATGTGCACAAAGCTTCACAATGGTAGTCATGATAATGACCATTAATGTGTTTCAATCTCTTAATAAATGATGACTTAATGGTCCGAACACACATTTTTATCAGAACTTTTACCCCTATGTGTGACATTGACCTTGGCCGCAGGGTACTCAATTTTGCATGCGACACTCTGCCTTACCATGGTAAACATTTGTGCCAAGTTATATTGAAATCCCTCTATGCATGTAGAAGTTTGAAGATGTATGACACTAAAATTCCTCAATGCGTGTAGGAGATATGCTCTTGACAAAATCTCAATTTCTAATCTAAATTACATGTTTCACACCAGTAGTCATGATAATTACCATTTGTGCTTCAATCCTTGAATCAATGATGACTTAATGGTCCTAATACACATTTTTATATTTTTATCTGAACTTTGACCCCTATGTGGACCTTGACCTTGGTCGCAGGGACCTAACATTTGCACGTGACACTCTGCCTTACAATTGCGAACATTTGTGCCAAGTTATACTGAAATCCCTTTATGCATGTAGAAGTTTAGCTCCGGACAAGCGTTTTTCAATGACCTCTTAGTGTGACCTTGACCTTTGACCTAGAGACCTGGCTTATGCGCATGACACTGCTTCTCATAGTGATGAACATGTCTATGAAGTTATTAAAATTCCAGCGTGTAGGAGATATGCTCCGAACAAAACGCCGCCCGCCCGCAATGTGGGGGGAGGGGGGGAATTATAATACGACAAGTTTTTCAAACGGGCGTATAAAAATGTATGCCAAGATATTGACCAATGGATCATTGTATTTCGCTTATAAATTTACAAAATAATCGGAAAATACCTGGGCATTCCCAAGACTGACTAAGTTCTATGTTTAATGAGAGCCCTTCTGCCGTAAAGAAACAAAAAGCAGCTTTGGCTGTTGAGTACGGATCCCGGACATGTCACCAGCAATGCTCTTAAAGGGTTAATTTTGAAGCGCAAAGTGGTGATAACTTAACGTCATGCAATTTCGTATAAGACAACGATATTAATTTTCAGCGGGGTCATAGTCTGAAGCTGATAGTGACTTGACTTGATATCACATTACAATAATACGTTATTGGTGTGCTTTTATTACTTTTATGTAGTCTTGAAATAGTATCGCTTACTATTGATACAGTAGCATACATCTATGGTGGTTGATGTTTGTTATTCGTGTTTTCGACCCGCCCCACGCCATTTTAACTTGTTAAATCTCGACTTTTCGCTTGGCGGAGTCGCGGGGCGAAGTTTTATTTTATTAAACTTCGCCCCGCGCCCCTGGCGTTTTATTTCTTAAATTTCGCTCCGCGCCCCCGCAGGTTTTAAAGCAGTATGCCTCCAGGTCCATGCTTACTTTTGGGAACTTGGAAAATCATAATAATTTTACGAAAAAGGCACTCACTATCCTAGTGAAAACACATAGTGTGTTGGTCAAAGAATCCTTTTTACCATCGAAATAGCTTACTTAAAGATCATAGATGTTGTTATTAAGGTTGTTACCACACTTAAGTGAAATTTCATATATGTATATATAATTATGCCTCTAAAACCATTTTCAAACATCAAAGAAGATGTAAATATGTACTGCAAATATTTGTACACATTAAATGTAATCATTAAAATGTATGCATTCATTTCTTGTTGAAAACATGAAAATGTAAATTCGGTAATATCTTTACCAAAAAATAAAAATGCTTTTTGGAAATTACAATATTGATAAATCTTCATTTGAGCATTATATTTATGACATAAAACCATAACAAATTGAGTTACAAGATATATAAATGGTTGTAAGATATTAGATTTAACCACTTTATTTTTCTTTTTTTAAGTTTTCTTTCAACGTATCCATGTTTTTTTCAGGTGGAACAATAGACATAACGGTACACGAGGTTGTCAGTGAGAACAGCGTTAAAGAGATCCAATCAGCAAGTGGTGGTGGGTGGGGAGGTATCCTAGTTGACAAAGCTTTCGAAAATCTGCTTATTGATCTGACTGGGCCAGAGGTTTATGATACATTTAAACGAACGGAAACGGAAGACTGGCTTGACCTTTGGCGTGATTTTGAAGTAAAGAAGCGATTAGTTGCACCCAATAAAACTGCTCGTATTAATATGAAATTCCCACTATCGTTCGGACGCACCTATGAAGGATGCACTAAAGGGAAACTGCTTGATGCTATTGAAGCTTCAAAATACGCCGATGAAATTCAGTTTGGTGAAGACAAAATCAAATTTTCCGCCAGTCTGTTCAAGAGTCTTTTCGAATGTTCCATTAACAAAGTCATTAGCCATGTGTCAACACTACTTCGAGATAAAAACGTAAGAAAGATAAAAACAATTTTGATGGTAGGTGGTTATTCAGAGTCTGCCTTGCTTCAACACTCAATAAAAAACGAGTTCTCCGATATAAATGTTGTGATACCAATTGGTGCATCATCAACCATTCTAAGAGGAGCTTTAGTTTATGGACATAGTCCGGTATCCATACGGGAAAGAGTCTTGAAGTACACATACGGTGTTGATACAACTGACCCATTTAAAGAAGGAACTGACCCAGACCATTTGAAGATTATAACTGCAACTGGTGAAAGATGTAGAGTTTTCAGTAAACATGTTGAAAAGGGGCAAATCGTCAAATGTAATGAACCGCAAGTTGAAAAGACTTACTTTACAAGTCACAAATTCCAAAGTCAAATATCTTTTAAAATTTTTGCCACACAACAATGTAACCCAAGATATACCACTGAATGTTTACTAATTGGCAACATGAAATTTGATCTTCCGGATCCAGAGGAGCAGCCTGGAAGAGAGGTTCTCGTGTCTATGACGTTTAGTGGTACTGAGATTATCGTGAAAGCAGTTGATAAGAAAGCAGGCAAGGACACGAGCGTTTTCATCAACTTCCTTGGATAAATTTAATGCGTATCTGACAGTGGAAATGATATGTAACGGGTGCAGTACTTTAAGGGAATTTAATATTTTTTTCTGCTTAGTGTTATTAAAAAAAATATGAATTACAAAGAAGTAAGCGAATATCATTCAAAGAAATAAGGATAACGAGGAATGGTTAAAATTTATACATTTGTAAAATAATGTTCGGAATTAAATATTACTAGGCTTAATTGTAACAAAATGAAAAAAACATATAGTTAATGAGTAACTTAAATGTTACTAATTTGTTAGAAACAGTTGTTATTGCACACATACAGACCAAAACGTGCTAAAAACTAATACTTATATCAGGGCGAATTACTGGTGTGTATACGAATTTAAAAGACAATGCGTAGCCGCCTAAAAATTATAATAAATGATAATAGATAGAGACTATAGTTAACAATTTCACTAAACTGAAATGATACATGGAAACGATGTGCTATAAAATGGGTTATTATCACAGATATAAAAAAAGTTCACTTGAAACGGAAAACCAGATAAAATTTGGCCAGGGAAGCATTCTCAAATGCTTAAAGTATAAACATCCAAAATGTTGTATGAGAAAGATATATTTATTTTATTGATAATATTAAATAACAAAATATCAATAACGATCATATTACATTATTTCCTCTTTAAACTCCATATACCAGGTTTAGATTAAGTAGCCATTCTCGATAATTGCTACACAGCTTCATTATTCTCATTTATTAACTGTTTATCGAATAACACTCGTGTATTATTTATTTAGAAATTGTTTCCCAATTTTTATGTTATGATTAATTTTATACATATTGACTATAATAAATTAATTAATCACAGCGATATGAGATTTTGTGTTATGTTGTATCAACTGTTTGTCGTTTAAACATGACGGAAGCTCGTCAGCACTTGCCGTCACAAGTACCTAAAATATGGATATCTAGTCTATCCGGAACACGTCGGCTCTTCTCGTATGGTCCCGTACGTAGGACGCAATATACGTTCTCATACAACTTCTGCAAACTTACTACTTAGCCTATGCCTAATTTCGAACGGACATTGACTGTTATCAATTTGAAAATATTAATGTTACTCTTTCTGTTTAAAAGAAACATATCTCTATCACTTCTGCCACAAAGGTGGCACATGGAAGCCACCCAATTTACCATGTGACTGTAATTCGCTCCAATATGTCGCCTTTTTATATCAGAAGTCTATTGCGAAATATAATATGCAGTCGGTATCAAATTGACAATCGCGATTGTAGTGTGTTTGCTCTCCTGTTAGTTTACAATCGCATTTTTTTTTGGTCCTTTCTTTTTACATCCCTACTAAACGCTGGCTCTTTCACAATTTGGTGACCTATTGAAATGACAGTCCTCGACACTTCCATTGTAAAGTGTCCTCGAGGGAAACAAAGCTGGAAAAGGTACACATAATTCCTACAAATATCGGATTTAAAAGAACATGCTTGTTATTAACAAATCAAGAATGCTTTGCCACGTAGAACATTTTCTCTCTCATCATTTTGGATGCAATTTTGATAAGAAATACCTCAATGTGATGTTGTTAGAACTTTTACCAAATGAAATACTTGTATTTAATTGATTGTAGCGCGAAGTACATTTCACTAAAGCAATTCATCACTATTTAAAAGTTACCTGTCAAAACAATGGAAATTCAATCAAAGAATGGATCTTCGACGTATCACACTGGCGAAAACCGATAAAAGATTGCGCATCCAAAGATCAAGTTCCAAAGAAGCTACTCAAATAATATTTGTCAAATACATTATTTTTGCAAATTTAACATTCTACACCAAGGAAAACATTAAAAGAACAATTTTCACTTGAAAGTCATCCAATTAGTGAGGAAGAAATGATAATGGTACGTTTTATACGTTTACAGATATAATTAAGGACCTATCTCATATCAATGAATATAAATCGGCATAATACCATTATATAGACACGTATTGAATGGTTGTGTTGACTGTGTCAAATTTACGAGGGCTCTGTCACATCCTTGGAGGATTTACCCTGGTGACCTTGACCCCCGTGACCTCTATGTAGGTACTGCATGTAGAGCTTATCAAGTTGGACATGTGAAATTTTGGAGGCTGTAGGTGGGAGGACTTTCGTTTAACGGTCAAGTTTTGTTACTTTGTTACAATCAGACAGACAGATCAGAAAGAACTTGCTCTCCCTAGCTATTGAACCGGGGGCTAAAAGATCTTCTTAATGGTAGGTGCCATTGTTTTTGCTAGTGATACAAGCATGTCCGAATCTATGTCAACCGTTTGAGATTATTCTATATGAAATTGTGTTACTTGATTTCTTTTTTCTTAGCTGCGTGAGAAAAAGAAGAAAATTTCCTGTAGACTGTGTCGGGAAAAATTTAGTTAGTAAATTACTGGAAGTGGATAACTTAGACAAACAGTAGCATGGCAGCGATCGATAGCTGGAACTATAATACCTAGCCGTAGACAAATAGTGTGATAGTTAATTGCCTCCTATAATTACTCCTATAACTCAAACGTTTCCATATTAAACTATCCCGAACCATATCACTGTTCATGCCCATTCTGAGGTAAAAAAAAACGCAAATAACGTCCCGTAACAAAACGCTGTGGAAATCTGAAAATACGGTATTCGGGGATGTTAAGGGTAGAGATATCAGGGTTTAGATGGATTTGTTTTTAATTAACCAGAGTTAATATTTTCTTGTAAATACTATGAGGTTATTATAGTATTTTTGTCTAACAGGACAAAGTCATCATCATCAAGGTCATATTCATTATCATTACTGAAAAAACACTAAAAAACTTTCAAAATTGTTAAATCATGAAATATGCATGAGCAAAATCAAGATAGATGTAATCATTGTATTATTATTGTTACTATTAATATTATTATTATTATTATTATTACCAAATTAGCTATATTATGTGGGATATGAACTTAAAATAATTACGCCCGAAATAAAATAATGTGCATTTTTAATGTCAAGCAGGTGTCGTAGCATAAACCTTTGTTTAATTAATGACAACCGCATAGACCAAACATTGCCTGCCACTAAAAACAGATATTTCATGAACAAAAATAGAGCTTTTTTCATAATATTCTCTTCGATCGCAACTTTTAGTTTAAAACTGACTTTTGCAAAACAGCTGTAGTTTTATTTACAAATTTATTGACGGGTGTCCGATTGCCGATCGGTTTTAAGGCTAAACACCACAAAATTCTTGTTATACCCCAGTGATTGTCGGATTGGATAATAGTTATAATATCTTACCATGAGCGAGGAAGATTTATCCCAATATGTAAGTTTTTACCTTCTTGTTTTAATTTGTTTCAAAACTTTTCAATTTTTAGGTTTATAATTTTATAGATGTTAGTTGGATATCCACAAATTATTTAAACACTTATAACACTTCTGATTTTTTCTTTTTTTCTGCGAGAACATATCAAGCTTACTTAATATGATCACACATTAAAACTGCGCTCGCTAATACAAAAAAAAAGGAAATAAAAAATATATTTACAATAATTTTTAAATTTCTGAAATATTTTTTTTCTTTGTCTATAACATTAATTTTAAAGACGGATATTTTGAATTTTAGAAAATTATAAAGTACTATAGATATTCATTATTTTTAATACTAGTCAGGCAGTGCATGTCCCAATTATAGCTATCACATAAAATTTATAATGTTCTACAAGATTGTAAAATGTGCCAATTTTCAATAAAAATGATTAAAACTAGTTTTGGAAATGTGTGTGAATAAGTATTTATGGGATTAACATATTTTGTCGGGTTTAAAGTGACACGGTCAATATAATGGTAGAGCTGTAATATAATGAATAATTACGTTGTTATACATAACGACAAGCCACGGAAAAAAAATCTCAATGGCGTTGTTAGCAATATTACAAACATTTATATAGCAGATAAAAAAGTGTTCTAGAACAAAATATTATTATTCATCATATAAATGTTCATTCTAAATATCAATATTTTTTTCAAGCATCAATTTATAAGAATATCAAAATGGTACATTTTTATAGTTTTTATGAGTATTTGAAATGCTTCTGGACAATGTGCCCATTGTAAACTTATCCATTTTAAGCCAGATCTATCTTCTAAATTTAATTTGAAAAAAAAAAAAGGAAGAATAAACAAATCAGAGGGCGTTTATTATTTGAGTTAAGGAGTTAAGCATTGACACCGGGAATAGTTTTATAACAGCATGGTTACATTTGAAGTTTCGTTGTTGACATTATGATAGCCTAAATTTTCTACCATACCCCAAGTTGTAACGTATTTTTACTGTTATAAATCACCATTTATCATTAATATTGGCTTATAAATATCCTAGTTTATAGCGTAAATTATAAAATAAAATTCTATCTATGTGTTGTGAAGTGGCATAGTTTTAGCAAAAAGAAGATGTTACGACTCGGTCCGTTAGTTTTATTTATTTAATCAGTTTTTATAAATTCTAATGTAAAATTGTCATTTATTTCATATTCGCATGAACTGCAGACCTGACAACAATATAAGCTCATGGCGGTGTGTGTGTGTGTGTGTGTGAGTGTGTGTGTGTGTGTGTGTGCGTGTGTGAGTGTGTGTGTGTGTGTGTGCGTGTGTGTGTTCTATTCTTTGAAGTTGAATGCCATTGTAATTTCACTAAATTCTGTTCAAAATTTTCATGTTTCAATTTTCCCGATTTGATATAGGGCATATATGTATTACATATATTTGCGTGTTATTTGCAACATTCTGTATATATTTTCTCACAAGATAGTATAAAATCATCTCTCAAAGTGTGAACGAAAGAAGTTAAATAACTTCGGATCATTCGTACGTTTAAAGGATACATTACATTTAACATATGCGGTTTGGTAATAATAACTTTAGATAAACAGTTGAACCTGCAATCCAAATGCATTTTTTTCGCCCTTTTCCGTCAAGCTGCGGGTAGTCGAGTGACACTCAATTTACTATATAGTTAAGCATACGTTAACATGTGGTTGCATACATGCATTCTCAAACATATAAATGTGATGTCATTTCGATAATTCATTGAATGACAACATGTTATCTCAAATCAACTCTTTTTGTGTACAATTATACGGCCACTACAGGTACATACACGTAGAATATCTGATGTAGTAAGAAACTATTAGTGGATTTAACTTGGAAGTCTAGACTACATAAATATGTGATTTGAAATAAAATATATATGTTTATCTGGTGATTAGCAGTCTTCTAATTGACATGCCTTTTTTGTTCATACACAGAACCATTGTTTATAGTTCAGCTTGAAAGAAAGTCATATTCGCGGTACTGCCTGGTATAGAGAGAAACGGAATCCCTAAAGAACGCTACGAAATCCCTAAAGAACGCTACAGAATCCTTAAAAGAATGCTACAGAATCCCTAAAATAACGCTTTGGAATCCCCAAAGAACGCTACGGAATACCTAAAAGAACACCTACGAAATCCCTATAGAACGCTACGGAATCCCTAAAAGTACGCTACGGAAACCCTAAAAGAACGCTTCGGAATCCCAATAGAACGCTACGGAATCCCTAAAAGAACGCTTAGGAATCCCCAAAGAGCGCTACGAAATCCCTAAAATAACGCTACGGAGTCCCCAAAAGAACGCTACGGAATCCCCAATAGAACGCTACAGAATACGGAATCCCCCGAAAAAGATACGGAATCCCTAAAAGAACGCTACGAAATAGAGAATAAATACAATTTTCCTCTTATCATCGAATGTGAAATACGTTGCAATTCTAGGCTATGAAAGGTGTTTATACGTATAATTCAATTTTTATTGCATACTATTATTAATATTTTTTTTAAAACTGATTGTAAAGTAGCTTTAACAGACGCTAAATATACAATACATGTATCATATGTCATAATCAATTATAGATTTTATATTTGTATAAATAAGTTTCCATTTTTAACGACAAATGCATGAAAGGGCGTTAATGGGATAAATCATTTGAAAATAAATTAAAGATATTGACTTTTAATTAATATTTCTACTCTTCTATTTAGCGACATACTAGTCTTATATTACATCCTATAGAAATTGATTTTTCCTATAGAAATGAAAATCTAAAAATTGTCCGCCCTCCTTAATTTTTGTATGCAAGAAAAGGCATGCCTTTTCCCGCGTTACTCTACCTTTTCCCACTTTTTATTTCAATTAAGCAGCGTATTAAATGTCCATGAAAATATATGATACCATTTATACGGCCAATGATTCCATTTATAACGCCAGTATCATGAAGTAATTATTTTTTGTAACAAGGGAAATAACGCTTTCTTATTATAATCAAAATGCGTACACAGCACTACTTCCCCTTCTCAGTTCGGAGATCACTGCGTGAAATGTCATAAAATGTACGAGTAATCTATCCTGAATAAGATTATTATGATAACGTCGATTTTGATGTCAACACAAGTAAAATGCCAGGAATCGTTCAATCAGTTATTTGAAAATAAAATCATGAAAAAGTCTCCTTCCTGAACAAAAGAGCTAATGTCTCTTCGATCTTTTATGATAATAACTCTGAATATTGTTTACCCCGCAGGGGCCTACACATTGGTTTCACGGTTCGTACATTTTGTATTTCAAGCCTGTATTATACGTAACAAGGCAAAAAACATGGCCCTGTAGGCGTCCCTTTGATTGAGGTCTTTTGCCGTCCATTTTGTTATCACGTGTTATTATATTCTCCATTCTGACCATTCTGATTGGCTTAGGACAGTCGGTGTTCGGGTAGAAATGGTCAAATCTTGTTTATTGTATAAGGCGACAATTAGTTTCAGGATCTTAATGATCAACATTATATCATGACGACAGCGACCATCGCCAACAACACTATCATAAACGTCATCATCGGCCTTATCGTCATCAACGGCAACGATTACAGTTATTGATGATGATGATGAATGATATGAGAAATCATATTTATAATAATATTTCTGACGTCACACTTAAATTACACGTCAATTTACCTTATCCTATTGGGCGATTAATCTAATTAAAATCAAATTAAATCGATCACTGTAAAATTAATGTAATATTTCATTTTATTGCAAGATTTTTCAATGATTGAAACTGTATATCACATAATCGTGTTAAAATTGCCTTGATATTACATTATGGATAATTGTTAAATAAATATTTAAAAGACGGGTCAAGTTGAAATTACTGACATAACGGCAATAAATTGAATAAGTATTTCTCTTTCATTCAGATAAGGACAAGAATATTGGAAAACATTTCCGTTTTCTTGTCTACCATTCTTTTATTTGCCCTTTGTGACGAGAGCGCTGTCTATACGCTATGAAATCTTGGTAATGTAAAATTGAGCCTACGGGATTTGCTTAACCTTTGAGTTGTCTTTATTTTCAAACAAGACCTTCGTAATTTTCTTATGTTATCTACGAAACAGTGTCGTCTGCTTTGTCTAAATAAAGCGTTCGATAGATAGATTTTTAGTGACGCAGACGATAATCGTAAACAGCAGACGACACCACGGGAGTAATCATAGGATGTAAATTACAGTAAAAAACCACCAGGGATTAGCGAACAGTAGTGTTTTATTTGACTCTTTAAATACATGTTTATAGTTTTATATATATACGAAATATCTAGAGTTTAGTGGTTGTTACTAGGAAGTTTGCGATATGTCTAAAAAGGTAAATTTATTTATCATGCACGATTAAAATCAGAAATTTGTTTGGATATGCAGATATCTGAAATACTTTAACAAATAATTATTCTATCATATCATATATTTTGTACAAAAACTGTAGATTTCTATGTGTGTATATGTGTGTATATTTTGTAGTTTTAAGTAATTCTAACACAGTAATAAGACTCTTATATAGTTTTGCTTTGATTAAGTTTGTATCTGATTGCTTGTATAAGTATCTTTTTCACAAAAAGAACAGCATTTCGAAGAGCTTAACAAATACAGTAACTGTTGTTATGTTGAACATTACAGGGCAAACTATGACATTTTACTTAACAGGCTGTTAATTGTAATGTCAAAATAAATCTCTACATTTTTTCTCTTAATCGCTTTTTGTTGTATAGAATTATCTCAGAAATCTCTCTGTTTCTGGCAAGACTGGCTGGTCAATACAACAGATGACATCATAGATTTACAGTTAGTTCTAAAACAAACCCAATAAGAGCTAATACAAATAGGTTTTGTTTGTCGTGAAAACCATTTTCTTTCTTGATAAAAAAGTTATATCGAGACATGCAACTTAATGGGTGGGCACAAATGATAGTTGCACTATTGTGGAGTGGGATTCAGACAATATTTAAGACTTTATCCCATCACGTGCTTTATCCCGAACTTGATACATTAACTCTTTACCAACTTCATACATTACCTCTTTACCATCTGCATACATTACCTTTTTACCAATCCATACATTACCTCTTTACCAACTCCATACATTACCTCTTTACCAACTCCATACATTACCTCTTTACCAACTTCATACATTACCTCTTTACCAACTTCATACATTACCTCTTTACCAACTCCATACATTACCTCTTTACCAACTCCATACATTACCTCTTTACCAACTCCATACATTACCTCTTTACCAACTCAATACATTACCTCTTTACAAACTTCATACATTACAAGTTTACCAACTTAATATTTTACCTCTTTACCAACTCCATACATTACCTCTTTACCAACTCAATACAATACCTCTTTACCAACTTCATGCATGACCTCTGTATCAACTCCATACATTACCTCGTTACCCATTTCATACCTGACCTCTTTACCAACTTCATTCATTACCTCTTTACCAACACCATACATTACCTCTTTATCAACTTTATAGATTATCTTTTTACCAACTTTATACATTATCTCTTCACTAACTCCATACATTACATCGTTACCAACTTCATGCATTACCTCTTTACCAATCTCATACATCACCTCTTTACCAATCTCATACATCACCTCTTTATTAACGTCATACATTACATCTTTAGCAACTCCATACATTACATCTTTACCAGCTTCATACCATACATCTTTAGCAACTCCATACATTACCTCTTTACCAACTCCATACATAACCTCTTTATTACCTGTTTACCAACTTCATGCATTACCTCTTTAATTACATTGTGCTATTTTGGCGCCCTGACTCAAGCATGCTACAAAAACATGCAACAACGGCACATGCTTGTGCGATTTTACCCGTTTATGAAATATGTTCTTTTACACATATCTGTACATAATTTTATTTGAAGGATGTTAGCCGGAATAATTTACACGCTTGCACGCACTCACGCACACGCGCGCACACACACAGAGTCACACACATGTGATAATATATGAAAAAGGTCTCAAATTTTAAAAGATATTTGAAAAGTGTTTGCTTTGTAAATAAAGGAATAGATTTTTTGGTCAATTTTGTTATATTGTGAAGAGTACACATCATTCACATAGTGTGAGTTTCCTCTCGCCGTCAGCTATTTTGTTTTTATAGGAAAATCCTAGTGTAAAAATAAATTTAAAAAAGTACCTGTATGTATACAAAAAAATAAAGAAAAAATACGCTTCTCCTTTCTTTTACAGAAAGATTCGGACATCCTGTCCAAGTACTCAGCTGGACAAATACGAGGTATGATTTTTATTTGTTGTTGTTGTTTTTTAAAGCAAGCGAGTTGTAAGTGCCTCATGCTAAGAACCAATTCATCAAACACTGTCGTCAGTCAATCTGGCCTCCTCGGCAATATACCGTTGACATAATAAGGCGGCGTATTAGAACTGCTTTCAGTCACATGGTAAAATGGAAGCCCCCATTTGCCGCTTTTGTGGCAAAAGTGATAGACATATAATTGATTTATAAAGTGGAGGAAAGAATAACAGTGATATTGTGAAATTGATAACAGTCAAGTTCCTTTCCAAATCAGGCATAGATGAAGTTTGAAAAAGTTAAAGGAGTTACTTACTCGAGACCGAGCCCTGCCTTATCAACGGTGTACTCGTTATCTACATACGAGGCCTACGGAAGGAGACGATCTTTTATGATTGACGTCTAGATTGACATTATTATATTTATTTTACACTTTTCAACCGTTGACAATGGTTTTAATTATGATTTAATTCATCTGAATGAATGCAAATCAAATTTTGTTGTTGTTCAGATATTTTCCAGTTCAATTTAATTTATTACTGCATATGAAAACTCTGAAAACCGAAAATTTAATGATTATTATACCTTTTCAATTTGTTTAGAAATAGCAAGAGGAATATTGATTCTATCCGCTAATTCTCCAAGTGTGGAACGCCAAATTAACATAAACTCGATTACAGAGTCTCTGTTTAAATATTTGCAGAGAAGATCAACTGATTTGGAGAGCTATAATTCAATTTATGCGAAGTGTAATTCATTTAGAACTCTCGAAATTATTAGTGTGCAAATAAATGTAAAATAGAGAAAAACAGAATCCCTAAAGAAAGTCCAACACAACAAAATTGAAAATGTTGCAGGCTCGGTTTGATTGAGCCTGTTCATGGACGGTACTGGAAAGTGCAAGTTACCGTCCACGCCCCCTAGCACCGGCATAAGCCTTTTTCAGGTGTAAAAATGATTTTGTGCTTGTGAAAAAAAGAATCCAAGATCAGGGCATTATTTTTAGTTGTCTTGATAGTTTTGTTGTCTTGTACGGTACAAATGTACACGTCTAACTCAATAATGAAATTCTTAAATGCTGTTTTCTTATAAACCATTGTGTCTATACCACGTGACTTTTTAGCAAAGATTGTTTAACTTTCAGGATAACAGACCATTTTAGGAATTTATAGGAATCAGTTTCTTATCACTTCTTCTTTTCTAAAAAGTATAAAACATTTATTTATAAACGCATATCCGTAAAAAATATCCTCTTTCCACGGCACTACTGTCTAAACAATTAAAACCAGTGCCCATGTTTGGGTGTGTGTAGGGGGGTATTGGGGGCATCTAATAAGACTTTGATTTTTTTGTAAACACATGCAATTCACTTTAGAAGGAAGTGCTCACTTTGTATAATACAAGACACTTCGTTTAATACAAGACACTTCGTATAATACAAGACACTTCGTAAAATACAAGACACTTCGTATACTAGTAATACAAGACACTTCGTATAATACAAGACTGATTTAACAATCATGTACGACTTAAAAGTCCTTCCATGTTCAAAAATAAGTGCGCTCTTTCTTATAAGAACCCCACACTGTACATAAATATTTTTTTTAAAAATTCAGTATAGGTTCCGAAAAGTAAAACAGCGTGAATTTATCAAATTTTCAAACATGTGGTAAACACTTATTTGATTTACCATCACTGCCTGAACCAACATTTGCATTGGTTTCCAGTGCAAAGCAGATCACAAAAGTCACGTGGTTAAGACACCTTTGAATTCGAGCACATCTTTTTCTGTATTTTTAATTCAGATGTTCATTTAGTCAGTATCAAGATTTCCAATATAATCATGTTTACGGAAAACAATATTTTATCACTGGAGTGCGAACAAAATGAAGTTACATGGCATTTAGCGTTAAATATCAAATATTGACACTTCTGGTATTATCTCTTTGACATTTCTTTATCTCTATTTTGTATTGCCGATCCATATAATTATGAACATTGTTCATCTGCGTCTACGTCGTAGATATGATTATTTAAAATTACATTTCAAGATGTACTCCATTACAGAGCTAAGGGAAGCGTTCAAATTGTTCGACAAAGATGGCGACGGTTCGATCACTGCGGAAGAGCTTGGAACCGTCATGCGGAATCTTGGACAATTTCCGTCCATGGACGAACTGAATATGATGCTGAAAGAGATCGACATTGATGGTATGTTTTTATCGTATTCCCTTGTTTATATATGATATTTATCTTTCGTTTATGAATAATATTGTATCTTTTATTTATATTGATATTGTATCTTTCATTTATAAATGATATTGTAGATATGTGTCACCTTTATCGCGGTAGTTTCTGTGCTACCGACTCTTGCAAAGTGTGTTATTATCAAATGTACCGATGCATCTCAGAATGCCACACAAAATCCTTTGATCACTTCTTCAGCATTCAATTAACAAGAATTCCAATGTTTTATGCAAGATGTGGTCTGTTAGGGCGGTTAAAGAATATGTGAATATAATTTTTGGTTGATCAAAATGGCGTTTTTCATTCGTTACGAGATACCACAGTTACAAATATTATTTCATTCATTCTAAATGCAGTCAGAATCAATATGGAACTTGTAAGCTCTCGTATAAAGTGTGCTTCTCTTTTTTTTTCTTTTGAATTTCTTGTACTTCTTGAAAATTATCGCTCGATGTGTCATGTGTCTCTTCTTTATTGTTTATGAAAAACAATGGTCACGTCAAAGTACCCTTTAAACTAGAAAAACTGGAATGATAAAAATGACGGTTATTTTTCTACGACCATTTTGCTTTGTAAACAAATGTACACGCATTTGTTTTCATTAAAAAAATATACTTCAAGAGATTGACAATATTGTTTGCTAATTATGAATAACAAAGCTATTTCAGAGGTCTCCGATTAAGTCCTTGAATTAATATTGGCGCGGACAGAAGCGATTTACCCATATACCCGTATAATATTTTAATGAAATATAATGCTTACTTATACAATATAATAGTTATTGAAAATAGCTGGTCCATTCATGGAGATTGTAGTCATTAATCACATTATTACTATAGAAATCAATACTATTTTACGGTTTTAGGTGATGGAACGTTTAGTTTTGAAGAGTTTGTACAAGTGATGGCTAACATGGGCGGACTTAGTGAACAATCTGAGGAGGACGAAGAGAAAGAGTTGAGACAAGCTTTTACTGTAAGACACAAAATATACGTGTATTATGTTCTTTTTCTATCGTGAGGCACGAAATACACGTGCTGAATTTACATTTATATTTGAAAATATATTAGAAAAAATAATTTTAAGTCGAAATTCCCATGCTTGAATAGCGTTCAAATGTAACTGTGTTTACTGTGAAACGAAATCTATAATACATTTTTATAATGATTAGACGTCAGGATTTCGGAAAATTTATTAATTTCCAGATTTGTTTTTGTAATTGCAAATTCAACATTATCGTAGGGGAAGATTTGATTTTACCAGTAATGCAAGGACGATAGGAAACTTATTCAGCAGTTATGTAAAGCCATTGTTATATAAATGAATCCGGAAAATTGGCCCCCGCTCCCTAGAAACATTAGCCGGAGTAAAAATTGGGAAAAGGTGATCCCTCAGGAGCATTACTCAAAACAAAATTTCATGAAAATTGCACACTCGGTTTATTTGTGCTTGCACATGAGGAATAATGAAAACGTGCAACATCCTTCACGCCCCTAAGCACCGGCTTAAGCGGCACTTAAAAGTGTTTGAATCAATGATCCCGAAGGACTCTCAAAATATAACAACAGTGAAGTATAGTACGGGGGCTTTTTTAAGCTGCCTGCCACACGGCATTGACACCTGATGTTGTTAAGTAAAGTCTGAACATTTGCGACCCATTTACAAAGTAATTTACTAGTAATTGTCATGGCAAGCTTTCATGGCAAAAATAATTTTACAATGATCTTTGCATTGTATAACCATTGCAAAATAAGAAAAGATTGAATTTTCAATAAAAAATATAACAAAAGCTCCTAAAATACGAGTATGTGTAAGAATAATGTTTCAAAGTCAAAAACAAAAGTTTGCCATGGCAAAATTAAGAAAATGATGGTCATGGCAATATTAAGAAAATCCAAGGTAAAGTGAATTTTGCCGTGGCTAACACAAAAACAAAACATCTAATTAAATTGAACGTATCAAATCGAAACCTATTTCATAATCTAAAGAAATTATACATTGCTTTCAATTTTAAGACTGTTATATGTATTGAATTTTTGAAAGAACAGGCGGAGCTAAAAGACATCGTATATATGTAGCCTTCTCAATGAATTGTATTTGCAGGTTTTTGACAAATCTGGGTGTGGCTACATATGCGCTTCGGATATCCGAGCAATTCTACAATGTCTAGGGGAAGATCTTACAGAAGAAGAAAGTAAGGCATTTCACGGTTTCGTGCATAATAAATATTGTATTTCGTTTTATAAGGAAACAATATGTTTTGATAATCTTGATAATTTTTACTGTTATTGGTAACAACTTTAGACGGTTGCTTTCCTGTAGCAGTAGGGGATAAGGGTCGATAATTCTTAATGTAACAGGAAAAAGTTTATTCACTAAGAGTTTGTACGTGCGCACGTATGTATGTGTATCTTTCTTGTGGACAAAATTTGCGGATTTTTAATAAGGAACCATGTGTACTTTTAATGTGTATATTGCTGTATTAGATAGAACATATATTATGTCAGTCGTTCTTTTTCGGATATTTCCGTAAGCTCTCATGGTCACCGGGTTCATATGTACATTAAAGTATTATGCACTTCCGTGTTCGTGATGAATATAGCGTTGTCTGCGTCTTTAAATTCCACGTAGTTAAAGAATGCAATTAAATTCAACTTCAACTTCAACTTCAACGGGGTTTCTCGACAAAATCCACGAAGTAGACATCGACGTCGAGGAGGTGAAGACTGTACATCGGTGTAGAGTGGCGTGTTCCGACATAAATTTTTAAAACTATTTTACACAATTGTATCACAACTGTCCCATTGACAAACTGATGTTCCACACTACACCCTTAAAAAGTCAGTTGACCAACATGTATTTACACTTTACAAGATGTTGACCATTTAAACATATGATGGTACGACTGGAACGAGCTGGATGGAAGATTTAAACGCCTCCAGGCTCTCAGAAGTAACACAAGAATCCGGTATAATATTCCAGGTATTAACAGTTCTTGGGAAAAATGAGTGTTGATAAACGTTGATTCTAGATTGGATTGGGATGAATTTCATACTGTGACTTCTTCGGGTTGAACGAACTGTGGCAATAGTGATGAAAACCGCGTCATTGCGTGGAATATTCGAAGGAAAATATTGAAGAAAACTTCCTATTTGTGTCGCTAAATGCTGGATTCAGAAATCGTTAAACTGAAATTGTTGTAGTTCCAAATTAACGAAAATTACTTTATCCCCTGCTACCAAAAAATTAATTATTTTTTTGGGACTAATTAATTCAAAATTTAAATCTCTTTTATTTTTAAAGGCATATTTTTTTATACATTTATCACGAGTAAATTTTATTTTCAAAAGTACTGAAATTAAACAGATTTTCACTTAATATATATCGATCGCTTTTTAGTTAGTATTGTTGCGTCTTAAATATAAAAAAAAATCATTCTTTTAGTTTGGGTCCAAATTCTAGTTTTCTGCTACACCATACAATTTAACCCAAGTCGGGTTGGAAAAATTGAAAATTTTTAAATCTGAAAAAAAATTCTGAAGAACAAAATTCTAAGACTGTATGATAATTGGACTTGAACAAAATGACACAAAATAAAAACGATCCCTTATGGTATTCGCGAATTAGAGATATACTAATTACTTATTACATTGTAATTTACAAATTGCTGTTTTATCATATGCTATTCGATAACTTTATAATAAATACAGTATATTAAATGATTAGAAGTTCAATACTGAATGTATTTGTTGAATAAAATCATATTATGCGAGCCTCTGGCTAGTTCAATAGATTTAATAATGAAGCCAGACTACTTATCATATAACCAAAAAGTAACAAAGAATCACTTTTTCATTAACGATGTAACAACATCGCTATATGTTTGTATGCGCGGCCGTACAATACCGTTTTACGGAATCTCAAAAGTGATAAATGAAATTGATTTAAGTATTCTTTATTAATAACTATAAAAATAAGTTGTAATAGCATAACTTTAATTTCCATTTCACAGTCGATGAAATGATTGCTGAGGTGGACATTGACGGTGACGGCAGAATAGATTATGACGGTATATAAAACACTTTAAAATATATGAGCCACGTCACGACAAAACCCACGTAATGCGTTTATGACCAGTCTGACCAGGCTCCATACTGTTCACTATCAGTTTCTCTACTTGTAACAGGGTTTGTAAGCGAACAGCATGGATCCTGATCAGACTTCGCGGATGCGAAGGCTGGTTTGGATCCGTGCTGGTCGCAAACGCATTACGTTGGGTTTGTCGTGACGCGGCTCATATCATCATTTTAATACTTTCTATCAACCAAAAGTTGTACTTTGCCGAAAACATGCTGAGTTAGGGCCATTTATAAATCCTTTCGTAAACCAAAAATGCAGGCATGTCTTCTTTTTTTCATGATAACGGTTACACAGTCACTGCTTTGGTTTTAAGTTATCTCTAACTTTCATAAACTAGCCGGGCATCATGCACAATATATGATGCAGGTGGCATCTTAGCAAACTAGCTAGTGACCGTATAAGGGAATGTTCGCTCCTTCAATTCAGAAAATTAATATGTTATTTTTGTTTTTTAACAATTATTGTTAATATCGTTGAATCATTTACGGCGATAATTACACTTGTTAAAAGCACTAACGATGCTAAAATTGCCCAATTAGTGGCAGTAATATTGCTAATGAGAATATTGGAAGAAGTACAAAAATAGTTTAATGTATTTTATATTTCAGAGTTTATAGCGTGTGTTTGCTCCGACACAAGTGCTGACAAAGAGGACGGCAAGGATAGAATCTCCGCGACCGAGTCCCAAAGTGGGCAAGTCCAAACCGGACACGACGCGTCCGCAACCACAGGTTGTAGTTAAAGGAACGCAGATCCGAGCACCTCGAAAGCACAAGATGGTCCTGAATAGGTTCGGTGTATAGCAAACATAAATTATGGACACATATATAGCTTTTTCTTAACGTTTTTTTTCTGTTTATTTTTTATCTTTAACGCTTAGATTGAGACACATAAATGCAAACCTGCAAATTTCCAACAAAATATATTCTTACTGAATACAATCGGGCATGCATTGTACTGTATTAAATATTAGAAATTATATTTGTATTTAAAAACCCTCTATGAAAGAACCGTAAAAAAAGGAAATGTCGGATGATTTGACAACATCACTCACGTAAACGTTTACAGTTTCGAAAAAACATAAAAGTAGTCTAAATACCGAGATGAAACATTCTTCTACTTCTGTTGTTGTGTTTCATACCTTTAACTGTTGTAATAAAAAGTTTTGTTTATATCAAAACGAGTGAATTTATACTTTAAAATTGAAAACATATAAATAAATAATGTGAAAAAATAACGGAATGGTCACAGGGTAACATATTTATCAGCACTGCCTGGGACTTTGAATTCTTTCATGTGTGGAAGCTGGTCAGCTAGCTTACGAAATGTCGTAAAAAAGTTTTACTCAGTTGTTCGTTCTTGCCTGAAATAATACACGGGACGCACACTTGATGTCTTCCTCCACCAGTAAAGATGGAAAATCTCCATATTGACCTTTACAATGTTAGTGTGACTTAAAAACACAACTCACAAAAAGTGCTTCAGGCGACATTTGGCGTCATGTGCGTAATTATACCACTCTTTCGTCACGTGCGTAATTATACCACTCTTTCGTCACGTGCGTAATTATACCACTCTTTCGTCACGTGCGTAATTATACCACTCTTTCAATGGTAAATGTAAGCAAATCCTAGTAAAATTCAAGATATAAGATCACTTTTCTCCATAAAATTCAACACTCACTTTAGATCCTGATGGGTGTGTGTCTTTACATCACATGACGACTGCAAACCCAAATTTCACACGTGGCACGCAGAACTATATGTGTATTTACTTAACATATTACTAGGCATTATTCCTGATGGCAATAAACTAATTAAGATTTCATGTTTTTTAATCAAATGACATATTTTGCAATAAATTTACATCACAATAACTGATCTTCAACAATAAAAAGAAATAACTGTAAATAAACAGCTTACAAATGTTTATTGTAACAAATATGGTATAGTTCTTAAATCTCTAACGCAGCGTTTGTTGGAATGATTTAGTTGTAAAAAGAATATTTCAAAAATATACATTTTAATATCAAATACAAAAAAAAGACACACATACATTGTATGATAACCCGAACAAGCATTTTTAAATAGATATAGTCTAACGTGAATTTATTTCATTAAATTTAACTAGCACATGCAATATGTTAAAATACAAACAGTATCCAAACATTTATTTAAATACAAGGGTGTTTATAAAACACAATAAACCCATTCCAAATTTTGTTTTTTTTGACAAGAAAATACATTTATGGTGCATTTTCTTAAAAAAATATTGCTTTTAAAAACCAGCTGAATTTGTGTAAGCAAATTAACTCTTGCTCGGATTTTGGAAAAATTTATTAACTCAGTTTAAGAGATTTCAATATCTAAATACAAATGATAGAGTATTCATAGTACATAGCCTGGTTGTGTTGGCTGGCCTGGGCAAAAGATTCAACACTTTAATTTCCAGCAGTTTTCTGGTCAAACCATATTCTAATAGATCCCTTCGTGAAATTATGGATCCTGACGATTCATCAAAAAAAAATATAACGTCAACTGCTTTAGAAAAGAGCATCTGCAAATACAGAGAGCTACTGATATGTCCATTTCAACTACACTACAGTAACCAATACATATATATCTTAAGTATCAATAAAATGTATATAATACATGTATATTAAACACTATAATGGTCATTCAATCTACTGGACCTCAATGCAATATTAAAATATTGCTTAATTGTGAACACATATTTAACCCAAATTATTATATCATAGTTTAACAGACTGAACTACATTATACAAGCACTTTATATAAGTTCATCAATTAACAGAAAACAATCACTAACATTCATTTTGTCTCAAATCTATAAAGTGAAAATTCATTATTCTCAACAAAAAAAAAAGACTTCATAAAACAAACCATTCTATCAAACCAAAAGCTATTACCGGTCAGCCTCGGTGCTTTACAAAGTTTACAAAGGGAGATTACTACGTTAGTGAAAATCCAAGTTACAGCACAGTTATATGTCTTAGTACAGTTATGGGTATTCAAAATAAAAATTCAACAAAAATGTATATACAATGTATAAATAAGAATATAAAGCACTGAAAAATAATGATACAGTTGTCCCAAACATTACTGAATTTATGACATGATAATGTGATGTAATCTGGACAC
>NW_026857318.1:0-45954 GCF_026571515.1 Ruditapes philippinarum
TATCAATAGCATATATTTACTAAACAATATAACGATTACTTAAAATGACATATAGCATTGCAATATTATATTGGTAAATGTTATCAAAGAATAACTTAAATTGTCATTCGTACTTGTGGTTCGATACTTAATGAACGTACTTGTGGTTCGATCCTAAATGAATTAAAATAAAAACATTACATATAATCCTTTGCACATTTAACAATGATATATGTAAAAAATAAGAAACAATATAACATTAAGAATTACTTACAGGATCAATGGGATCCTTGGTATTTCCACTTAAACATACATCACACACTCCCCATTCTGGTGTTTGTAACTGCATGCTGTGAATGTAAAATTATTGTTAGCAATAGTGACAAATAGAATAGATCATATGACAGTCAAAGGACAAAGGGGTCAAAGACGCGGGGTTTGGCGGGAAATTCTTCAGAACCGACTGAACAATAAATTCAACCGAGAAATAAACAAATAAACAAAACCGTTTACAATTCAGTGGCCAATACAGAGATAAACAAACTTACAATACTAAAACCTTCTTCCAACAAAATATAACCATGAATTTAAAGAAGCAAAAGGTGACAAAGGCTTCACGCATCTACCTCCGCCAACAACTGATAGAGAATGACAAAAGCGCTCCGAATGAAACTGCGCTAAACTCTAGATACCGTACTATACGGTAAAAAACCAATACCATACCATGTCACTAAATTTCCGACCTGTCACAAAAGCATTCACTGTTTTAGAAGACACTTTTAATTGTGAAGTATATTATTATTGTAAAATTTATGTTAATGAAGTTTAAGTATACACCAGTTATTTTTGCCTTTTTAAAATATTTTTGACAAAGAAAGGCAAAACATTAAGCCTTATACCTTTGTAACTCAGGTTTCAACTTCAACTTGGCCTTAACAACCATGAAGTAATCTTGATACAACTTCCTCACTTTTAAGAAATAACACCATTAATGGTGTTTCTATAATAGTGACTATAATATTGACTCTACAATTGAGACCCTTACATTTGATTAAATAAATATAACAACAATATAATTAATGATTTGAATTTTGATACGATAATAATAGTCAATTGACCAGAGTACCCCCAATATTCAAATAATGAAAGTTAGTTATACTAAGAAGGCTGTATATATATTTGCAAATAATCTAAGAACCAAATTTCAAAATGTTATTCCATGCTAGTTTTTGCTATTTTAAAATATCTTACAAACAACTGACATACTAATACTAGTATTGTATTGTAACTTGTATTTCATAACAAGTACATGTTGTTTTTCATAAGAAAGTGCAATAACAGATTCAGCTTATTATTCCAGGTACAATTTTGCTATGTCATCATTATATAGAATTACAATTTTCACATTCCGAGGACTGTAGTGAAAGAGTTTCATTAACTAGAGGCTTTAAGGGTTAATTCTAGTTTCTTTTCATGTGAGTGCTTTTCACATAATGGTAAATTCATGAGCAAATAGTTGAAACATTTTTCCAATTAATTATGTTATTTATCTAATTAACTGTTGATAGCTGGCAGGGAAAACTGTTAACATTAGATTGCAATCTTGTAAATATATGGCAATTATTTAATGTTATAATAGTATATGGTAAATGTATGATGAAATCAGATTTTGTTTTTTTCTAAATCCCTGTTCTCTTTTCCCGTACGAAAACTTCCGCCCTGAAAAAAGCAGAAATTCCGCCTAGCTACTAGGCGTAATCCGTCTAAGGCATTTCAGGTTTACATATCACAGATTCCTCCTACAAGCAGGAATACGCTGCGAAATATGCAAATTTTCTTAGGAGGAAAACAGTAAGGGTAGCAGGAAAAAAATCCTCCTTAGAAAATTTATCCAGGAAAAAAATCAGCTTAAAGAAAGCACTAGCAGGAGAAAATTCCGCCTTAGGAAAATTCTTAGCCGGAAAAAATTCCGCCTAAAATATTTTAACCAGGAAAAAAATACCTACTTAGAAAATCACTAGCAGGAGAAAATTCTTCCTTGAAGGAATACTAGCAAAAAATCTGCCTAAGGAAATGAAGATATTCAATTTTGTGATAGTACACTAATAAAGTTGAATTATGGATGGATACAACATTATTTTTTAGCTGCATAAGAATAATTGGAATCCAAAATTGCAGACAGACAATAGGTGATCACAATTACAAAGCTTTTAAGTAATTTTTGTGAGCTTTACCATAATGTTTTCTACATTAGGGTGCATGTACAGTACGTAAAAGAGTCACACAAAAAACAGAAACACGAGTTATATTTTTTATTGCACTGCTATTGTATTGTTTTAATCCATGGCAAATTATTTCATTTTATTTCACTGTAAATGTTTTTTGTTCAGGCAGTTGTTTTCATTTTTAATCCAAGCATAACTGATCTGCTTTAACTTATGGTATCGTTAATATCCTTGTCCGTGACTCCTCCCCTCCCATTCTTTTTACACCAGCTTGAGACATATCCTGAAACACAAACAGTCATCAGTAAAACACTGCCACCACTAATATCTTATATTATTGTTTCTTGTCATTGTATGCAGTTATAATTATACATGCATTTAAACTATAATTCATTACAACCAAACTTAGTGTTACAAATTTACTCTCAAACTTAATGCAAAATTATTTAATTTATTCGAAATATATTTTTATTGTTTAAATGTATCCAAAAGTTACTTACCTGAATTTTTATGATATTGGTATTTATCTTCTTATCCAAGGTCATAATGTAGCATTCAAAATTCATTTACAACTGAGCATATCCAGATTATTGTCATTTTCATTCACAAGGCTAAGTCTTATTTTTTTTCTTTGAAAAATTCAAAAATATTCAATCCTTACACTTTAAACAAAATATTATCTCAAAAATTGCTTATATTTTATCACCACAATTTTTAACTATCAATAAAATCCTTTGTTATTTGCTTTATTTCCACTGTCTAAGCTTCTGCTGACCCATATTTCCTAGATTTCAAATTATGGACAAGTCCATGATATGATGGTAAACAGGGATAATCCAACCCATCGTTTTATTTTCACAATTATATAAAAATACCAGAAAATAAATGGAAAAAGAATCCAAAATTGATAATAAATATCTTTAAAAAAAACTTTGCAAAGTCCTTCTTAACAGACTCATCATATAAAATGTACTAAGTAACTGTTGCTTCCCCCCAAATAAATCGCATGGAACAGTCTGGACTGTAGCAGAATTTACGATCTGACCTGTGTGTTATCAAGTCTGTGGTGTTAAATCATAGTAGAGTGGTTACTAGAGGCAGTATTTATTTATTTATCCTGTTGATAAGAAATTTTCAGGGATATTACTCATTTAATTATATTACATTAAAAAGCTTAATATATGAGTTTAGTTCATACCCAAATTTAACAAAGTGAAATATATTCTATGCAAAAGTCATCACAACATCATTATATAATATGTTCTAAGTTTTAGTTTTGTTGTGGAGTTTTTTTTATCAATTAATGATTATGTATGTTTATGTTTGTACAAACAATATTTTAGTTTGGAAAATTAACAATGAATAAAAGCAGCAAAATAATTGTTGATCACTTAATAATCGATTTATTATATACCTGTCATCTTCAGAAATTTCTCCAAATTCAGAAATCTGTCTAGTAAAATTTTCTAAGTTCAATTTCTGGTTAAAAAGAAAGTCTAAGTACATAATTCCTGTTAACAAATAACTGACAAAATTCTAAGTCCTAAAACCCGTCTAAATTATTGCTCATCCCATATTTTCCGCCTAAGCCTTAGGCGGAATATGAAATTGCTTAGCAGGATTTTTTACAAAATTCCGTGTCCGTCTTAAATTAGCAGGAAAATCTTATATACACGGAAATTTTAAGCGTTTTCCTGCTTATATTAGGCGGAATCCTGCTATCTTTTTCGTACGGGTTGTTTCATATCATTTATTTGATCATTGATGATTTGAAATGTTCAGTGTCAGTTTAACATATTTGAAGATAACAATACTCAACTCAGTATTAGTAGTAGTCTCAGAAAGTTTTATGCTTATGGTCAAAGCAAGAGCTGTCTCTAAGACGATGAGTTTGGTCAACTTTTTTAGAGCTTGACAGTCAGAAAAGGGTCATAACTCTGTAAAAAGGTAAGTCAGAGTGAAGTTTGATGTTGATGCTCTCCGTATTCTTTGATATTCAAGCTCATATTAAGGTCAACCTAGTTGTAACAACATTGCATACCAACAAATGTTTGATGCTTATGACCATTAGAAATGAACAATAGTTCTCCACAAGATTTTTAGGTACTTCGATCATATCATTGTTTGATTGGCTTTTACGTCAAACAAACACAGTACAGGTTATATGGTGACTTTCCAGCTTTACTGGTGGATAAGACCTTACAGTCTCACTTACATCCCGGCAGAGCCCTGGTAGACGTCCGGGGTGATCCGGGAAAGACGGGGTACGACCGGAAACAACCAGGGTACATCCGTAACTCTGCCGGCAACGTCCTGGATGATCCGGGAACATCCGGCATTCGACCCCGGATGGAATAAAATATTTAATATCACCGGGGTAGTCTGGGATGATCCGGGAAGGTATAGCTTTGCCGGCTTCATCCTTAGCTCTGCCGGGAATGACCGGGTTATACCGGGAAAGCACCGTAGCTCTGCCGGCACAAACCGGGGATGATCCGGGGTATGATATAGCCGGTAGAGCTATGGTAGAGCCCTGGTATATGCCAGCAGAGCCCCGGTAACTACAGGCAGAGCCCCGGAGGATAAAGGTAGAGCTACGGTTGATCCCGGTAGAGCCCCGGCAAAGCCCGGATCATTTCTAAAGAATAAGGACAATTTGCGATGATTGAACTTGTTTGTATTAAAAGCCTTCCCATTTCCCTTCTTTCCAGTATGGCATAAGGATTTTTCAGAAAATCATCATGAATTACTATTCTGGAACAATAGATATTATATTAGATAAAAATTATGTATCAAAGTTATCATTTTTGAGTGTTTTCAATCCACCGGGGCTCTGCCTGGATCATCCTGGGCTCTGCTGGGGCTCTACCTTGGTCAACCAGGGCTCTTCCGGCGTCATCCGGGAACGACTGGGGAAGCAACGGCATGAACCGTAGCTTCACCTGGGCTTTGCCTGGATGATCCAGAGCGCATCCTGGGTGGTTAGTTGAGAACTACCGTAGTGCTGCCGGGGTAAGTGTGACCACAACAATAATTTCATCCCTGATCGTCCCCGATCATCCCGGTAACTTACCAAGATGGTCCTGGGCTCTGCCGGGAGTAAGTGAGACCGAGGCTTTAGGTGCCCTACTGGCCTGAACGGGCATTTGAGTAGAACCACTGACAAAAAGTTAGGTTATACATGTACTTCTTATTACATTTTCTTCCTTTATATGACTAAGATATAAAAACAATTGTCAGACTCTGCACACAAAGACTTTTATCAAGATATTGGTAAATGTAAGTAAAACTAAAATTGAAGTCTTGTCTGGATATAAATATAGAGATAAGGTGGCACAGTCAGTGGTTTAAACTTATGACTTTTGTAGACAGTGGCAGAGGTAAACCAGTCCTTTCCTCTAAAGTGTCATAATGTATTTACTGATTTAATTATCCCCCGCCGATGGAATCGGGAGGGGGATATCGGGAGGGGGATATAGTTTTGGCGTTGTCCGTCCTTCCGTCCGTCCGTCCGAGCAGACGAGAGCTACATTATGAGGTTTAGGTTTATGTACAGGCACTCTGTATGGGGTTCATTCCGTAGAGACATGTATTATGTGGTTAAAAATGCTCTTATGGGGTTAAAAAAATTTGCTCTTGTGGGGTTAAGAGATCAAAGGAATAACCCCACAAACACGTCTGCTAAGTATGTCCGTCCATCCGTCCGTCCGAATTTCGTTTCCGGAGTAGTTCTCTGCAACTAATGGCTGGAATTCAACGAAACTTTATGGGAATGTTGATCAGCATGTGAAGTTGTGCACCTGGGTATTTTCGTCAGGATATTTTTAGTATTTTTAGAGTTATTGCCCTTGACTTAGTAAAACGTCCGAATTTCGTTTCCGGAGTAGTTCTCTGCAACTAATGGCTGGAATTCAACGAAACTTTATGGGAATGTTCATCAGCATGTGAAGTTGTGCACCTGGGTATTTTCTTCTGGATATTTTTAGTATTTTTAGAGTTATTGCCCTTGACTTAGTAAAATTTTGTAATTTTCAACTTGTGTCGCATGTAACTCAAAAAGTATTTGATCTAGAGTCATGAAACTTTACAGGAATGTTGATCAGTATGTGTAGTTGTGTACCTGGGTATTTTCATCTGGATTTTTTTAGCATTTTTAGAGTTATTGCCCTTGACTTAGTAAAATTTTGTAATTTTCAACTTGTGTCGCATGTAACTCAAAAAGTGTTTGACCTAGAGTCATGAAACTTTACAGGAATGTTGATCAGTATGTGTAGTTGTGCACCTGAGTATTTTCGTCCGGATATTTTTATTATTTTTAGAGTTATTGCCCTTGACTTAGTAAAATTTGGCAATTTTCAACTTGTGTCACATGTAACTCAAAAAGTATTTGACCTAAAGTAATGATACTTTACAGGAATGTTGATCAGCATGTGTAGTTGTGCACCTGGGTATTTTCGTCTGGATTTATTTAGTATTTTTAGAGTTATTGCCCTTGACTTAGAAAATGTTTGCAATTTTCAACATGTGTCGCATGTAACTCAAAAAGGATTTGACATAGAGTCATTTAACCTTATTGGAAAGTTGCTCAGCATATTTAGTTTGTTCCTGGGGTTTCGCTTGTGGATTTATCCAGTATTTGTAGAGTTATTTCCCTTGACTTAGTAAAAACTGTTTCATTATGTTGTTATTTGATCCTTGAGTGCTTGAGTTAGAATCGACCAACTTTACAGGAATAATGATCAACATCACTAAATTACGAATAATGAAGTCTGGAGATTAAGATGTTTTTACATCTAGGTGAGCTATTGTGATCCCCCACCGTCCGTCGTCATGCGTCGTCAGCAATTTCTTTAATCAACATATTCTCAGAAACAAATGACTGCACAGCAACCAAACTTTACAGGAATGATCCTAGGGTGGTCCCCTGCCAAAGTTGATCAAATGGTTCCGGTCTGTTGCATAGCCTTATGTCTTCAGTTGTTGTGTTAATAATAACCAGTACTCGGCGGGGGATATAAATTCAACGAATTTGCTTGTTGTTATTGTTTCACGAAATGACATTGAACATATTGCCTTTTAACTCCAATGACATGCAAGTTTTGTTTGTATTTCATTGAGATGTTTAAGATATATATTGATACTCAGGAAGATTAAAAGGCTTTTGTATTTATCTAGCCTGAAGTTGACCAAGAATGGAAAACGTTAGATCTATGAACCTTGGATTCCGTACTGTTAGTACCATAACTCTACCTTGTCTAATTTTGGAGTTATTGCCCTTTGTTCCTATAAAAAAAAACTACACTGTGTGAATCAATAAGAAGTGGTTTCTCTGTGTCCAAAACCTGTTTGGGGAGCATCAACAAGTTTCTTATTGCTTTGTTTTGTAACAATATTTCCAATGCTTTATCCTTTTTTCAACGTTTATCATTATTCTCAATAAATGAGAAGTTTAATTACTTTACATGCAGTACTGATGCAGAATTCAAGAATATGTTTAAGTGTCTGCCCATCTGTCAGCAACTGAAATGCTGTTTCTTGTGTTGATACTAGAGCAGCATTTGAGGGATCACATACATTAAATAACATCATTCCATGACCTCTATGAATGAGTTTCTTGCTTTGGATAATGCCAGTCTGCTGTTTTAGATGAAATTATCAATTGTTCTAGTACTATAAGAAAATCAAAGTGCTGAAAGCACTGATGGGGGCGCAATATGTGCTAAATTCGAGATTTGTATAGCAATCTACTTTAGGTGTTCCAATCTGATATCATTCTTCTTTCAAAGTTGAATAAGTGCCCATTTTGTACACAATATTATAGTATCGCTTCCAAACTCTTGTCAAAATTGAAAATCATGTACCAAGAACATACTAACAAACCCAGGCAAAATGCATAATTGATATCATATATATCATGAATAAACATTTTAAATTATGACATTTGATTTTGTTGGGAAACTATAGTTGCTTAACCAATTTTCATGTAAAGTACTTCCTTACGTGAATGTATAACACATAAATCAGTGTACTTACTATATTTATTCCAAGAAATGATTATGCAGATAGAAAATAAACAGAAAATTTAACTGTCTATAAAATATTTCTAAAATAAAACCAGGACTGTAAGAACAAACTTATTTTTTGTAGAAACCTTTCAAGCACAATAGATAATACATGTGAGAATGTAAATTGGAATGGATACATATAATCAAGTTGGCATTGAAAACAAGAGCCACTATCTAGCTTGGGCCATGCTTGGCTTTTTCTTATATTGAAAGTCAAACACATCAGTAGGAGAATATTGTAATATCTATTAGAGTACTCCTAGAAAACATAATATAAATGTATAAAGTAAATTTCAAATTTGAATAGTAAAGGTCATAGTTGAATGACAATTGTTCTTTTGTCCAAGAATGAATCAAATCATAGACAAAAACAAAGTTATGACAATGTGAGTGAATTTCAATTGTTTAACCTTGGAGGTAATGGTCATTTAAAGGTCAAAATATATCAGAAAAATTCAACATGTTGGTTCTGTGTTTGTTTGTTCAAGCATGATTCAAATCTGTAAAAAATAACAAAGTAATGACAATTCCAGCTAACTTCAAAGATATTTTATATCAAATAAAGGTCAAGGTCATATATGAACTTGAAGGGCTTTTGTCACAAAAACATGTCTCCCAAAACTGTGTATGGTTCTGATCACTCTTTTGAATTTTGGCAGTTGTACATGTGATAGATTTTTCTTTTTTTAACTCTTCGGCCATTTTGTGCAGAGAAACAGGACATGGCTGCCATCGTTGGATACCCACAATTGATAAACATGTCACATAACATGCAATCAATGATGAATATTAATGGTTCGGCCATGGGTATCTGACAATGAGAACATGCCAACAATGTGCACAATTAAGGATGGCACTGTACACCCCTGTTTAGTCTTGTTTGAAATCTAACCAGCAGTTTAAACATTACTTTTTTTATATAAGTTAAAGATAGAAAACATTATCAATTTTAATCCTATACTTATTATGGGTATTTATTGGATTCATTATTCAAAATTAAATGAAAGAGCATGGAACAAAATATTTTCAAGATCTAGTAAAATCTAAATGTTTTTAAAATTTAGTAGAATCAAAATTTACAATAAATATATCAATAAATATACTATAAAGTACATTATAACAATACATGTATTTTGGATAATACACTCTCAGCTGAAATACTTTAAATGGGTGTGGTATTATAAATGTTTGTAAATATTGTAAGTTATCTAATCAATAAGTCTATTCTTAATAAAAGAAACTTGCATCTTGATATTTTCTGTACAAACTAGAACTGTCATTGTCATGGCGTGAATACCCCCACATACCAATTTGTCAGAATCAACAGTAGTCATTTACAGCTCAGCCAAATCTGAGGGAAGTAAGCCAGTGCATTGCTAAGTTATATATTCTACATGTTTTAGTAGAAAAGATCAAAGTGAACTTTACCTTGGACCTACTGACCTCAAAACTAAAACTGCCATTGAATGACTTCAATAACACCCCCCCCCCCCCCCCCCCATTTCATGCAGCCTTGCCTGGAGGTGTTTTATGATGAATATATGAGACCATTTGAGCAGACAAGCTTATTGTAATAAAAGCCCCTGTGACCTTGACCTTTGCCCCAGTAACCTCAAAATCAATAGGGGTATTCTACTAATCTTGACTAACCTCCATGCCAAATATTAAGACTATGGGTCTAAGGATTCTTAGGTAATTGGGCGGACAAGCTTTAATTAGCCAAGGCCCCTGTGACCATGACCTTAGACCTGAAAATAAATAGGGATCATCTACTAATCATGACTAACCTCCATGCCAAATATGAAGACTGTGGGTCGAAGGATTCTTAAGTTATTGGGCAGAAAAGCTTTCTTCAGTCAAGACCCCTGTGACCTTGACCTTTGACTTGGTGTTCTCAAAATTAATGGAGGTCATCTACTAATCATGACTTACCTCCATGCCAAATATGAAGACTGTGGGTCAAAGGAATCTTAATTTTATGGACGGACATGAAAAAAGCCACGGACGCCCGACGGCCGGACAAGCTGATTCCAGTGTAGCCCCCTTACAACTTTGTTGTGCAGGGGTATAACAGATTTCAAACATTGATAAGTTAGCTCATCTTCTTGGTGATGAACTGGCGCCTCTATATTCAAATGTGGTTCTGTTCATACACAAGTTATCTCATGTTCTTCATGATAAACTCTCACCTTGAAGTTGATAGAGTTCTGTTCATACATATTTCAAAAATAGATAAGTGATCTTATTTTCCTGGTGAAAAACTGGTCGCTCATTCAATATCAATACATATCATGTCACTCATTCAAGTTCTATACATATTATAATATTTCAAATATTGGAAAGTTATCTCATGTTCTAGGTGAAAGACTGGTGATTAGTTTTCTCCTCAATGTCTTTTCTTTTTCTTATTAAATTAAGTCAAGTTACTATATTCATGAGGCTTTCGACATCACACATTCCAACATTGCAAATGGCAAGCAGTCTCCTGGTATTCCAATTTCTTTAAGTTTTGAAAAACCCAAATGTGTCAATTTCTCTAGTATTTCCGACATGAAGACACATCTACATGCATCTGTCCTTATCACTCCTGCTATTACTGTTCTATCATACAAACGCCACTGTTTCCTGAAATATTTGTTTAGAAAAAGTTTACAGCAAAATAAAAAATCCATTATTTTTGTTGTTTTTTTTTTTCGGGGAGGGGGGTGGGGGCAATTTAAAGCACAATTTCCAGCTTTACTGCTTGATGAAGACCTTGGTGCACCTATGTGTATGATTTCAGGCACCTGGGTACCATCAATGTTCCATAAATGAGCTAGATAGCTTTCTCACATGAAATGATCCGTAAACACTTGCAGAGCACGAACCTACAGCAGTGAAAGGCTTAAAGGTTTAAAGTCAACCAATCGCCACAGACACCCCAAGTATTTTATCTATTTGCTAAGCAGCAATTTTTTCAAAATCATTTAAATTTATAAATGTGAGTGATTCTGATAAGCTATAGACAGCTAAGTGAAATCATATATGTCAGATATGTCGGAGTGCTTATTGTGAATATTCATTATTTTAAATTAATGTGAATTCTTCTGAGGTGAAAAGGAAAGGAAAGCTGAATTCCTAAATACATGTTACATGTCACAATTGTTCTTGTTATTAATTTTGTTCCTAATTTCTATTCTATAAGATGATATTTAAATTCACTGTAATTCCTTTTTAAAATTTGGATTTTTGTGACAATAGTCTATCCAGTGACAGAAGCTCACTGACTTAAAATAGACTATCCTGTGTCAGCCTTTAAACAAGTCAAGAAATAAAAGCTATTAGAATATAATAATTAAGAAATATCATATACAACCACTTCTAAATTATCATGTACCGCTTCTTTAAATGCCATGCTACTGAAAGAAACATTTTACCATTTATTCACTGCAAGGTTTGTCAGATTGACAGTCTCACATTTTATTTCATCCTCATTGACCCTAAAGCATCCTTAAAATCAATATCGTGCCGTTCACATTTACAAATCTGACATGTAGGCCCACCATCTGAAACAGAAAGTTGGAAAGATAAAATATAATTATTATTAGATATACATATAGTATCCCAATAATTATGTTAGTTGAAATCAATAGTCAAATCAATAATTTAAGCAGTGTTAGAAATTAGCAGTAGTCCTATAGCCCCTGAATACTAAATTTCTCCTCGGGCTACCAACTTTTCACAGTAACAGGCCTGACCAAGCCACTGTATTTTAAGAGGCAATATAAACAACTGTTTTGAACAAATTAATCGTGCCAGAGAAATGTCTTTTGGGCTAGTTAATATTCCAATCTGGTAGTCCGACCAGGCTAGTCGATTCAAATCCTAATTTCTTACACTGTTTAAGAAACAATTTGTTCAAAATTGTCCAAGAACAAAGATTTTTATAGTATACTATAGTAGTTATAGTGTATATACAGTATGTACTAAATGTCTTTTCAATCTACTATACTGTCCTTAAATTTTAAGAAAACAACTATCTTTAAAATCCATTGTCTCAGAAATTGCAAAACCAAGTAAATGAAATTGTTCTGTATTTTGTATTATTCTACACAACTTCTGATCACAAAAGCTTCAAGGACATTAATGAGTGAATCAGGTCCTATCCTGAAAGATTGTTGCGTACAAGTTTGAAGACAATCCATTCAAAAATAACAAAGTCATAGCCACTAATAGCAAAAATCAGGAAAATTTAAATATTTTACCTTGAATGTTTATATGGAGGTCAAGTTTAGTCTGGTCTATTTGAAGGGTTGTTGTGGCCAAGTATGAAGACAATACACCAAGATCTGAAAAGTTATGAAAGGTTAAAGTTTGTTGACAGCAACGGGAAAGCTGTCATGACTGTAACAATATATTTTGACCCTAAATGCAAACTGAAAGTTCTAGCCTATACACACTGTTGAGGATAGCCGTTCAGCATTTTTTCAATAATAAATAAATGCAATGATAAAATTGGTAACTTGCAAGTCTTCTAACATTTTTACAAAAAATGAACATATATATTTTTTCCTAATAATTCTACGATGACGTTCAGCCTTTTATATTATAACAAGATATCGGAAAGATATATGAGAAATGAATTGGCCCGTGGACTTTAATGTCAATCATAGAGCTCTTATGCAAAATGTAATGGTAAGCAAACATCCAGCATTTTTCAAAGTTTTCAAGTAGCTAAAAGTGAAATAAAACAAGAGCTGTCCGTAAGACAGCGCGCTCGACTTTTTTATTGCTTGCCAATAAAAAAAGTTTTTGCAGTAAAAGGCAATACAAGAATCTCTGTATTTTTAAAGTGAACTAGTTGTTTGATACCCTTGAATATTACAGCAATGTTTATATGACATAATTTATGGTAAAGTGAACAAGTGGATAGGAATGAATTTTTTTAGATTTTTTAAGTTTTTTAGTGCTTGCCTATAATACAAAACATTGACAGTTAAGGGCCATAATTCAAATAAAATCTTTGACAGAATTACCTTCTCCTGGACATGTTTTGGGAATCATGATTGTAAAAACAAGTATTCCAACTTTCAAATTAATATCTCAAACAGTTCAGTCAAAAAGTGGACTGGTACTAAAAAACTTAACCAAGATTCTAAGTCGATAAAAGGCCTTAATTTTTAAAACAAATCCTTGACAGAGTTACCTTCTCTTGCGTACAGATGGGGTAATGATGTGAAAATAGCATTAAAAGTTTCAAAGCAATATCTCAAAGGGTTAAGGCAATAAGTGGATTTTACCCATATTCAATGTATTTTCTAAGTCAAAAAGGGGCATATTCTGTCAAAAACCTTGACAGAGTTATGTCCTCTTGTCTGTTGATGAAGGTCGTGATGGTAAAACAAGTATGGTCAGTTTCAAAGCAATACCTCCAATGGTTTTTGAAATAAAGTGAGGTGGTACAAAAAACTTAACCAAGCTCAATACACTTTCTAAGTCAAAAAAGGGCCATAATTCTGTCAAAAACCTTGACAGAGTTATGTACTCTTGTCTGTAGATGGAGGTTATGATGGTGAACAAGTATGGTAAGTTTCAAAGCCATACTTGTAATACTTCTGAAATAAAGTGGGGTGGTACGAAAAACTTAACCAAGGTGTGACGCCAACGCCGACGCCGGGGCGAGTAGGATAGCTCCCCTTTTCATAGAAAAGTCGAGCTAATTATTAAAAATACTTTGTCATAATTCAACTACTGTTGGAAATTGACCCACATGTTTGATTACAAAATTAATGTATCTATATAATAATGTCCATAAAAATATAATAAATTAATTTTCAGTCTCTTTCTCTTTGCCCTTTCACACAGATTTAAATTATTCAACTCCATGATTTTCAGAAGGAAAAAAAATCTTTTGATCATCAAACACTACAAATTACTATACCAACTGTAAATTGCAGTCTGTGCGAAAGGCTGTCGGTCCTCGGACCTCGCCAACTAAAAATCTGTAGGGTCGACATAAATTTCGATACAGTCAGTTGTCATGTCGGAATAAAATTTCAGCCAGTTTGAAACAATTTTTGGCCTTCTGAAATATGCAAAGCTTCAAAGATCGATCTATCTTTTTAATTTTTGCTTGTATTCACAGACCAAGATAACCAAAATCACCGCAGGATACGACCAGTTTTTGCTAAGTAATGTAAGCCACCATCTTGTCTCGGTTTAATTTCTTTACCAAAACATATTTTTTCTCCAATCTTCAAAATTAAACCTTTGAAAGATGTACATGTATTGTTCATTCGGAACTGCCTCGGCTATTATCTACAATATTAACCTTGGAAACAATACGGATTGAAAGTAGTTCTACCACGTGGTTTCAGATGTAAACAGAAACAGAGATAATGTAAATCGAATGTATATATTTGACATCTAATGCCTGTTCGGGTACTCTTTTGCTTGAAATTTGTCTGACAACAATTTGTAATTTAGATATGCCTATTGATGTTCAATTTTAAACAAATCCGACGAAATGTCAACAGGTTGGGTTTTTGTACTTTCGGTTTCTACAACCATAATAATAAACATATAAATAATGAATTGTTTGCTTTTGTACCTATAATATCACTCATTTAAGGTGATCGTTTACTACATATATTGGAAATAAACTTGTAAACAACGCCCAGCATTAAATTACTTTTTGTTTACATGTTTATTTTCTTAGCGTAGGTTAGACCGAAATACCGCATCCGTTCTGTGTATTCATACTATTGTGTTCGAGGTCCTTATCCGAAGACTGACGGAAAGGGCCGAGTAGTTGCGATTGTGTATTGTTTTCTTGTGAATTATACTAATGTTTTATCAATTATGTTTCTGTATATTTTTTTCTTTAGTATCTTATAGTTGAGTCTGATAATTCATATATGCTAAATATTTTTCTTTATAATTATGGCAATATCCCTTCCCCATACCTACAAAAAAAACCTGTCAGAGTCCGGACGTGGGAAAAATCATCAGTCTAAGGATACCAGTCCTTGCGGGTGGAATTTTTTTTTACTTTCGCATTGACTGAAATTGTATATGATATTCAATAAAATCTTCTTTTAGAAAAACAAATTTGCATATTATTGTTTTAGGCAACTCATTTTTAAAATGCTGTACAGCTAGCCTCAACAGTGAGTATGTGCTAGTCGTATTTGACTCGCATACAGCCAATACTGGTTCATACTGCTAGCCACTGCCTATTCCTCTACCAATTCCATGAATACTATTAGTATAATAATCAAATAGATGTTAAACAATAAAAGTAATGATGACTTAATATGATGTATATAAAATTCCGCTGCTAAAGACAAGTTGTTTTTATTGATTGTTTATATCAACAAAGGTAATGAAATAGATAAATACAGAATCCCTAAAGAAAGCCCAACACGGCAATATTGAAAATGTTGCAGGCTCGGTTTGATTGAGCCTGTTCATGGACGGTACTGGAAAGTGCAAGTTACCGTCCACGCCCCCTAGCACCGGCTTAAGCAGAATTCAACATTTAACATGACCTGGTAAAATTTAGAATTTTGAAACATCCGCAGATGTGTTCATATGGCGGTTATCATGGAACCTTCAATGTGACACGTTAGTGCCATTCCATGAAAAGCGGCATATGGTCCCCAAGTAAAAAAATGCGTGTGCCCTAAACGAGAAAACAATGGGCGGAACTAAATAAAATGGAATTTTGAAAGGGGATCTGAGGTTATGAAGTAAGTTTATCAAATTTCCCCGGCAACAGAGTTGTGTGAAAAAAATGTCAATTTGATTAGCCCTTGAAGCAACCATGCACAACATGTGTATTAATAAATCCTTACAATTATCAAGAAAATAGAACAATTATTTTATCAAGCACGTAAGCAATAAAGATGTAATTTGACTGGTTTACAGAGAAAAATAGTTGAAAGTATCTTGACAGGTATTAATTGGAAATAGATACACAGTTCAACTGTTAAATGGAAGCGGTCAATCAGCTGTTTCGAAAATGAAAGTACACACCAAAAACACTTCAAATTCACATTCTTTGCGTAATTAATTTACAGAGTGCGTAAATGAACGCAACAAATTGTTAACGGTAAACCTTGTACGTTTTTTAGTTGATTTTAAAGCGTAAAATATGCCGATATTCACATTATCTGGAATCTGTTACATTTAATAATATAATCAGTTATCTTAATTCTTATTATTATCGACCTGTGGTTTTGAATTTTAATACAACTACTTTTTTCAGATATAAATATCTATAAATTTACAAATAAAAAATCTAAAAAATTATGGACTGACCATGAATATCATGAAATCCTACATCTAATGAAGGCAAAACTGTGAAAATCAGATCTACAGTCATGTATGAAATAAGTATATCTTTTATTGAATTACGGACAGGGCGGACTGTGACTCAAGATTAGGCGGACCGTGATTTTTAAAGTATTTATATGTGGACTAATGTAATAAAAGTATTAAATTATTGATGTCCCAAAATACGGTCCGCCTAGTCTCAAGTCACAGTCCGCACTGGTACGGTCCGCCCTGTCTCACGGTCTCCCTGTCCTGCAGGGTCATATTGTATTTAACAATAACTAATTATTTTATCTAGTCCTTAAAATTTTGGGACCTCTCATAGGATAGGATTTATTCATTACAGGTCTGGGACAGTACCTCCAGTCGCTTGCAAAAATCAAGATCATAAAATTGAAAACTATCATTTTTCACCAATTATTACATTTTACCTGTATATCAATGACAAGTTTTGGGCTATCTTTGTTTAAGCTTAGATAGCTAATACAGTAAATTGAGTAATCATTAGACTGATAGAGATGTGTTCAAAAATTAGTCAAAAAATGTAATAATATTTAAGAAAAATTTTTTCAGGTTTCTGAATAAGTCAGATATTAATTAGGTGGTTTCGAACAATAAAAATGATAAGAAAAACCAATATTTTTTAAAAAATTGAAAAGTGGACCGAAGTTGAAAAAAGGCCGAGCTGACACGGGGCCGAGTACGTTTTAGGGCCGAGCCAACACTGCACTAAAATTAGCAGTCTATCAAGCGAAATATATCAATAGCTTTACCAGATTGTGAAGAAAACTTGATTATACATACGGAATTGATTGCAACCAAAATATCAACGCAATAGCTGTGACTTCCTATATTGATAGCAGATCTTCTCAACCTTTACTCGGAATAACTGACCAAGATGGCGATTTCGGGAAAATGACGTCAGAGGGAAAATAGTTCGTATTCATACGCATACAAATTTTTACTCAGTCATTCACACTTTTTAACCATTTTAAGCTTGAACTGTTGAAAGTTATCTAATTTGAAAATCGTATTCCATCTTCCTGAATTATTGTGTTCTATGATAGTTAGTTAATTTATGACTTGATAAAATTGGCACCAAATTTTTGTAAGTACTTTGGCTCTCATGCATCGGGAACCAGAAGGTAGAACAAATAAACTGGTTCTCATTAAATTTTTATCGACTGCTAGCGTAGTAATATTCGAATCGCGTAAAGCAATGGTATTTGTAATTTTGTGATAAAAGGATTTAAAATTAAGTAATAAAATGACCAGTCAATTTTAAATTAGATAAGGTATTATGATGATCTGAATATTATAGCAAAATATTGGAACTATTTTTTTGCTCAGCGCAGCTAGATAGCCTAAACGCGTTCAGAAGGTAGTAAGCTGAATTTATCGTAATTACATTGGGGGCTTGCGCCCCCAAAAAGCGCTAAATAGAAATATAAGTTTTAGTAATGGTATCTGACTATCTGCTATAATATGTAATAATGATGCAAGACAAAAAATCAAGCACTTGCTAGATGTCTTCACAGGTGGAGATGATGGGGGGGGGGAATATTTGGCTCTTGGATATCTCAAAAGAATCTCTACTGCTTTAAACAGTTACCCTTGTACTGATGATCAATGATGCAAGATTCATATATAATATGGCACTAAACATAATGATACAAAACATTTTTAGCAAGTCCTAAGACGATTCCTGTAATATACAAATTAACTGAGTTTGTTGTGAAAGGTACACTAGTTCTCTATGATATTGCCTATGACCTTGATATTGTCATTGAAAGCATTTAGTACCTTGTATTTTGGAAACATAAATAGCTTACCTGCATACTGTCATGAGAAATTTTTCAGGTAACATATTTTTTCACAGGTGTAAATAGCAGGTAACATTGTATTCATTCATTTACTATATAGTTTTACTATTTGGCACAAGTTAGCAGCTGTTCTGTATTGTAGTAGCCTAGGAATGTAACAACTGTTTAAATGTGACATTTATAGAAGCCAGTGGCTTATCAGCATGTAAAACATTACATACCTACCTTGTACTATAAGTACCACCAAGAGTGTACCAGCTTTTTCTGTGTCATAGTCATATATGGTGCTTTCATGCATAGAAGACATAGTTAATTACTCCAAATCTACTTATATATAGATATGTGATTAATTTCATGATCAGTTTTTCCTGACACCATGATTATGGCAGATAGCTGTAATTGTAGAGCTAACTTTTAATCTAGATGTTTGTCATGCTTAATGTTTTGTGAAAGTAAATATCATGTAAAATTGGACTGTATTATGATGAAATGTCAAAGATATAATAATTTCATAAATTGCACATTTTTTTTTGCTTTGCAGAAAAATAATTAGTTGGAGATCACCTAGGTGTCATATTTACAACACCGCCTCTGTGGTGGAGGGGTAAGAGTCGATGACTTCTAATCCAGTTACCTCTCTGGCGTGGGTTCGATCCCCGGGAAATGCTTTGGTTACTAAGTTCAGCATGGAGGAAGGTTACTAAGTCTAAAACTGGTGTAACTCTCAAAGAACATTATGGTTAGTAAACTACCCGCCTATATGACTGAAATACTGTTGGGAAAAGGCATAAAATGAAACAAACAAACAAACAAAATATATTTTTAATAGCCAAAATTATTAATTTGTCAATGATATTTTGAATGAGTTCTGACTTTTGTTCATATTAATATAATGAAATGCAGCAGACATTTTCACAAAAAAACTTACGACAAATTTTTATAGTAAGTAAAATCTTACGATAAATCTCCTTTTCACAAAATGTCTTAAGAAAATCTTGAGTGTAAAATCTGTCATAACTTTACAATAGGCGTTCCCCGTTCATAAGTGTAATTTTTTATCTCTGTAGAGTAAAATATCATGTATCTTTTATATAAACAGAATGAAAACAAACAAAACATGGAAGGGCATATACATTATAAGCAAACAGTATGTTATAAATAATACAAATTTCTAAGTAAAAATTATTTTTCCAACATTAACATTTATGATGTCATGACTTGATGACATCAAGAGGAGTGGGTTATGAATTATTAGTCCCCTACCGGTTTAACCGGAGGGGACTTTAGGTTTACCCTCCGTCCGTCGGTCCGTCTGTCTGTCTGTCAGTCCGTCCGTCCACAAAACTGGATCCCGCAATAATGCAAAAAGTACTAAAAATATTTTTATGAAACTTGGTATATGGATAGATGGCAGTATGGAGATTTTGCACGTCGTTCTCTTTTGTTCCTATGTTGAAAATTCTGGTTGCTATGGCAACAAATAGTCTGAAAATATGGCAAATTTAACACATAAACTGGATCCAGTGATAACTCAAAAAGTACTGAAAATACTTTTATGAAACTTGAAATATGGGTAGATGGCAGTATGGAGATTATGCACATCTTTTCCTTTTCTTCCTATGTTGAAAATTCTGGTTGCTATGGCAACAAATAGTCTGAAAATATGGCAAATTTTACATATTAACTGGATCCAGTGATAATTCAAAAAGTACTGAAAATATTTTTATGAAACTTGACATATGGGTAGATGGCAGTCTGGAGATTATGCACATCTTTTTCTTTTCTTCCTATGTTGAAAATTCTGGTTGCTATGGCAACAAATAGCCTGAATTTCAAGATTTCTTATTTAAATTTTTCAGCTTTTTTACTATAAGTTCTTTATTTCTTAAGGTGTTTACATTAAACTTTAAATATAAGTTTCTGGTCATCAACCACATTGTATGTGACAAGGTTTACAACTCTAAAAAAAAGTTGTCTTTTTTAAATAACTTCTTTATTTCCTAATGTATCTACTTCAAACTTCATATATATGTTTCTTATTATCACTCAACATTTTTGAGAAGGTTAAATACTCTATCAAGACTATTTCCAGAATTATGTCTTGAACTTAGATTTTTTTCAAGAAATTGGTATTTTGTACTCCAACTTCTTCATTCCTTTTAGGATTTACTTTAAAATCCCACATCATAATAATATGACACCTGGGTTGTATAAACATAATTTCCTTACTAGGGCAGGGAAACTTAACACATTACTGTGATATAGACAAACTTAGAACTCAAAAGATTTATGTTCATTCATGTCATTCATTCACTGGTAAAATTGAACGGCCAACTGGTAAAATTGAACAGCCAATGGCCCATCAGAATGTTGCTGGGGTTCTAACCGGTAGGGGACTTATGGATTGCTTGCAATACTATGATAATTGCTTGTAATTATAGGTCACTTACCTTCAACACCAATAACTTTGCCATAAATTTTAAATAAATTATTAGCCCTTTGTGGACATTGAAAATTTGTGGTTACATACACCATGACAGCAGATCAATAACATTTAAGACTTGGATTTTCAAATTATGCTGTGGACAAATATTGAAAATGAAAAAAAGCAAACAACAACAACGTGGCGTAGGGAACAGTTATCATTCGTTTGCATTGCAATCCTCCTTAATGAGATCCATCTATCTAAAAACTAACAAGATAATCAAAACTATCAAAGGCATCATCATGATACATGAAATACTTGTTTTATATGTAAACTATATAGAATTATTGAAAACTAATGTTTTGTACAATTTGGTGGGTTCGATTTCATTGCCAGCATGTACTAGTGGTACCTTTTTATTTATTAATAACAATTAAAGCAGACCTTCTTTCTGAATCCTTTAGATATACCGTAATAATTCTATTTAGCTCCCGGGCTTTTATTAGAATCATAGACTTTTCGAAAGTTGGGGATGGGCGTTAATTGGAGACGCATCTTCATAAGACAAACTAATTTTCTAAGCAAGGCTTTATAAATCCACTCGCCCCTCATAACGAATCCGAAGATAGAGCGGATGTTGATTTATAATTGCAGACAACGCTAAAGTCAATTTCGGTATCGTAACGTACCGGCTAAAGTCTGTTCTTTTCCGCACTTTAATACCGTGCATGCATGTAGAGTCCGGTTTCCGAGCACGGGAATAAAAAATGAGCCTCACGCATTTTTACTGCAAAAATATTATGATTTTTCCCAACGAAATATTTATGTAAGGTTACCAATTAACTCTGTAATCTGGGATGTTCTATACAATTCAAAAAGTCAATGGAATATTTTGAGTCCGATCATTATGCATTTTTTACCCGCCAATATAATTGTTAAAAAAAAAGTAAGAATAGTTCTGACCGATTTTACTGACACAAGCATATATGTTCCTAAAGGGATTGATGCGGGATTTTGATATAAAAAGACAATTGTCTATTGTTCAAAATAATTTTAATCAGAACTAATCTCCCATGTTGGGCCCCAATACATTGAACCACACACGTTGACCTTGCTGACGTAATGAAATAGGCGCGTGAGTTTTGGCATCTCGGAATGGTTATTTTTTATACATGTATATATATCTTATACACAAAACACATTGAATTATGGCAACACCTATGCTTGTGTCTATAAAATCTGTTATTAAGGGATATCACGTTTACAAATATACATGCCCAGTCGGAACTATACTTCAGTGTAATTTGGAACCAGAAAATGAACATAGTGATAGCGCAATTATCGTAAAAAATAATGGATCTCTTGTTGGACATATACCGGAGGGATTATGTCAGCCTCTTACAAAATTATTCAAAGATGGATTTATTGTAGAAATCAGTGCCGAAATACTTGGAGAACCGCGTTCGTCATCAAAAGGAACTTTTGTAAAAGGTGGTGGCATTGAAATACCGTGTACATATAAACTTTACGGAAAAAAAGACAAGAAAAAGGAAGTTCGTTCCTACGTGAAAACGGAAATAAGGAAACTTGAATTGTAAAGGTAAGCTCAATTGTACTCAAATCGAGGGATGGGCGTTTAAAAGGGGCAGTTAATTTTTCAACTTTGGGCTGAAAAATGGCCGTTTTTTGTCCAAAATATGGGGGGGTGGGCGTCTATGAGAGGATGGGCGCTAAATAGAATTATTACGGTATATATAATTATTTTCAATCAAGATAGAAAATACATCAGTTTGAATCTTTTTTTCTCTTCTTATTGTTACTTGATTGTGTTCAATAAACATATTTCAAGCTCTTTATTACTTGATTTAAAACCGGAAACAAATATAAAGAATGCACATCAATATCAAATGAACGTTGCTAGGGATGTTTTTATCCTAAGATTTATCGTAAGTGAATTTTTATCTGAAGACAAAATTTTAACTTACGAGAGGCTTTGTGAAAATGACTTAAGATTTAACGTAATGATAATCGTAAGTCAAAAACTTAAGATAAATCGTAAGATTTTTTGTTAAATGTTTTGAGTAAATGTTCCATAATTGCGTGACATGCAATAGTTATTGTCAGCTGTTACGATAGGTCAGTGATAAGTACTCTGAGGACCCCACGTTCTGTGCCTCGGCCAGGGGCCACATGGGGTCATCCTACAGTTATGGCAACTGCAAAGTCAGTATATCATAATCATTTTACCTTGTGTTAAAGACCACCTCAAAATAAAGAACACTGTGTTAATAAAGGCCACAGTGAGTCTTTGACAGCCCTTACCGCCTCCGTTGTCGAGGTATTAGAGTCGATGACTTCTAATCCAGTTACCTCTCTGGCGTGGGTTCGATCCCCTGGAGATGCTTTGGTAGTTTAGCTCGGAGGAAGGTAGTCTAGTACTGGTGTAACTCTCCAGGAAGGATGGTTGGGAAAAGGCGTAAAATGAAACAAACAAACAAACAAAATTGAAAGCCTTTCATTGATCAAACAAACCAATTTAACCTCAAAATAAAACCCACTTGTCTATAAAGGTCATGTTTGGTCTCTCCCTATTATGACCTTTGTTTAAAGGTTTGACTGTATTCTGTAACAATCTGAATAATGTTTTGACTGAAAATAAAAAGTTTAAAACAGAACAATAGTGAGAAAAGTTTTTGGCATGAGATTTTGTTTTTATATTTTCCAGACAAAGTGAAAATTCAGTACAAGAACTGATAGTCTGTTGTTCCGTTATAATCAGGAAGTTTAAGACAAGAAAAATAACGAGTTTGGATTGAAAACAAAACGATAATTTTTCTCATTTCCTCAAAGCAAATAAGAAATAAAAACACAGTTTTGTCTGTGAGTTTGGTATAAAAAAAAGTTTAATAACACAATGCATTAAGTAAGGTATTGAAATAATTGTTGCGAAATAAAAAGGGTATTATAATAATGTTTCCAGGAATAATAAAAAAAGAAATGAACACATCTACATTGCTGCGGAATTTATATTTTATTATGAGAAGCTTTAAAAATGCTGTAAATATATAGAAATAAATATATTAATTTTTTTTGTCTTCAAACCTAGAACAGAATTGCTGTTTATAAAAGTGAAGAAATTGTTGTGTCAGAGTATGTAGTAAGATTTCTATCTTCAATAAAATCAGAATATAAAGTTTGTCAGTAAGTGCTGCCTACAGTTGACTTTCCATGATTTTTACAACTAAAATATCTTTTTATCGCCAACATGTCTACTTGAACATTTGAATGTGTCTAAGTGTGACTGAAATTGGATATTTTTTATGATTTTAAAATGACTTCTGCATGTTAGAAATCCATTTTTTCATGACTTTTAGATTATTATAATTGAAATCTGGGCAAAGAATTTCCAGACATTTTGTCATGCTGAGAAGTGTAAGCTGTAAATATTTTAAACAGTGCTGATTTATGGCAATGAATTTAGGTGAATAGATTTTATAAGATTTTCCTACAACTGGCTGGTCATGATTTATGAATAGAGAGTTTCAATTGAACTTTTTGTCTCTCTTTCATGCCCTTGAATAGTGCACATTGCAGTGAGAAGCTCATAAGTGGCATCAACAAATGAGCCGTGTCACGACAAAACCAACATAATTGGTTTGCGGCCAGCATGGATCCAGACCAGCCTGCGCATCCGCGCAGTCTGATCAGGATCCATGCTGTTCGCTATCAGTTTCTCCACTTGTAATAGAGTTGGTAAGCGAACAGCATGGGTCCTGATCAGACTGCGCGGATGCGCAGGCTGGTCTGGATCCATGCTGGTCGCAAACCCATTATGTTGGTTTTGTTATGACACGGCTCAAATGATTTCCAGCTCTTAGGCAGAACTGCAGAAACATAGTAACCTTTCACACCATTCAAATTACATGTTTCTTGAAGTTAAACTGCTTGGGACGGATTCTAAGTTGAAGTGGCACTAAAAAATGGTAATGGCCCTGAAAAAATTGTAGTGGCGCCTAAAGAAAGGGGAGTGGCCCTTAATATGGGCCTTGTGTGGTGAACAAGATTACTGAGCCCTCAGTATGATTGACTGCCTGAATGACAGACTGGGTTATGGTCAGGTTAAAATTACTCTTCTTAGGACTTTATCTTACATAGATTCTTTTCATATGGTCTAAGATAACTGTGCATTTTAGGTCTCAGTGGCTGTGGTACTGTGTGCAAAGTTATGGATTTTAACAAAATCTTATGATCTCTTCAGTATTAATTACTAAATTGTATTTCAATTAAAATTTTCATATCACTTAGTCGCTACAACTTTTTAGATATTGCTTTGAAATAAAGAATAATTTTATGGCATTTATGTACATAACTGTGTCCTAGATTTTAAGATACTTATGCTCTATTTCACACTTCTCTGCTCTCCAAACCCAATGGGAACACTGTAAATAGAGGAGCATGCTGTCCACGGGACAGATAATTATCTCAAAGTAAAGTGCACACTATCAGAATAATCAAAATAAAGGAAGCAGTTTAATTATCATACTGATTAGTTTATGAATGACTACCATGTGTTTATAGTGATAGATAACACTAGGTCCCTGCAGATACTGTCTGATAAGTGATGATAGGTGATTATAGCAAACCATTATATACATGTGTATAGCATTGTGCATGATCATTTTACATTCTGCTGTACTGTAGAAAAGGAATCAAAAGGGATTTGCAAGGGCCTAAAGGTTATTTTGTAACAAACTGGAAAAAAACAACATAATTATGAGCCCTGGAACATTGAAATTGATATTTTGTTTAACATACTTACAGATTTAAGATTAATTTATATGATATATTTATGGTTTTCATGCTTTCAAACATTTAAGATTTTAATGATTTTACTAAATTCAAAGTTTTCATGCTTTCAAACATTTATGGTTTTCATGCTTACAGACATTTATAGTTTTCTTTTTGGGTTTTCCTGTTCAGACTGACATTTATGGTTCTCATAATGAGAACCATAAATGTCAGAAACATGAAAACCAAAAAAGGAAACCATAAATAAGCCGCGCCATGACAAAATCAACATAATGGGTTTGCAACCAGCATGGATCCTGATCAGACTGCGCGGATGCGCAGCTGGTCTGGATCCATGCTGGTCACAAACCCATTATGTTGGTTTTGTCTTGGCGCGGCTCAAATGTCTTTTAAGGAAAAGATTTTAATGATATTCTATAATCAAGGCTTTCATGCTTGACAGTAGTCATATTTGAAGATATGAATTGTTTAATTTGTGAATGTTTATGACGACAGATATTAAATAATAATTTAAGATCTTCTGATTTGAGAGAAAGCATAAACCACTGAAGCTACTTATTGAAATGAAATTAATTTACCAATTTAGAATCATTTTAGATTAGGAAGTAATAATTGTGTTATCCATTACAGGATCTTAAACCATGGGTGGTGGCAGTGGGTCGGAGGAATTTAAACTGTTGACAGATGGCCACAGTCAGCCCCTTTAATTGCAGATGTGAGTATCATAATGGTAATATATTGATGAAATATCTGCTATATCACTTCTATTCAATTTAGATATAAATTTTATATGGTGCAACATGAATTGAGCCGCGTCACGACAAAACCAACATAATGCGTTTGCGACCAGCATGGATCCAGACCAGACTGCACGGATTCGCAGGCTGGTCTGGATCCATGCTGGTCACAAACGCATTTAGTTGGTTTTGTTGTGACGCGGCTCAATTTTATGTTTGTAAAGAGGCTTTGTTATATTTATCTGTAACATAAGATATGTAGTGAAGAGAAAAAAGATTTCATACTGATTTGAATTAAAGATATTATACTTTTTGCCTAAACACATCTGCTAGTTTAACATTTAGTATACCAAATGTAACATTTATGTTGGTTTAAGGAGCAACAGACTGTAAGTTCTAGAAGACATTACTGACATTAAAAGCTCCCATTAGAATAATATAGATATCACTTTTATGTCTTTTGACAGCCATTTTTTTCTGTGTCCTATGTGAAAGATTCTGGTAGATAAATCATATATAATGTCTCTTAAAGGATTCTTTTTTTTTTTACTCGTACTTTAAACTTGTCTGATGCTATATCTTTAAAGTACAGAATACTTTACTTTTTCCCGCATAAGACCTAAATAAATGATAAAAAGGAAAGAAACAAACTCTTAACATGCTGGATTAGAAAGTGTAAACCCTTTGTCACCAGTATAGACCCATACAAACCATAACATATCCTGCACACTCTGACCTGACTCTAGCTGTACTGTTGAATTACTTACTGATAATGGGCACTTTCAAAAGATGGAAGCTTGAAAAGTCCATTTAAGAAACTCAGCATATTAAGAATACTGGAAAAACACAAATCTCTGATTCATGTTACATATGGATCACCAATTACAAGGTGGTTAATATAACAGATTTCATGTTACATATGGATCACCAATTACAAGGTGGTTCACATAATAGATTCATGTTACATATGCATCACCAATTACAAGGTTGTTCATATAACAGATTTATGTTACATATGGATCACCAATTACAAGGTGGTTCATATAACAGATTCATGTTACATATGGATCACCAGTTACAAGGTGGTTCATATAACAGATTCATGTTACATATGGATCACCAATATAACAGATTCATGTTACATATGGATCACCAGTTACAAGGCGGTTCATATAACAGATTCATGTTACATATGGATCACCAATTACAAGGCGGTTCATATAACAGATTCATGTTACATATGGATCACCAATTACAAGGCGCATATAACAGATTCATGTAACATATGTATCACCAATTACAAGGCGGTTCATATAACAGATTCATGTTACATATGGATCACCAATTACATGGTTGTTCATATAACAGATTCATGTTACATATGGATCACCAATTACAAGGCAGTTAATATAACAGATTCATGTTACATATGGATCACCAATTACAAGGCGGTTCATATAACAGATTCATGTTACATATGGATCACCAATTACAAGGTGGTTCATATAACAGATTCATGTTACATATGGATCACCAATTACAAGGCAGTTCATACAACAGATTCATGTTACATATGGATCACCAATTACAAGGTGGTTCATATAACAGATGATGTAAATAATAATGATGAATCTTGTAGATAAAAAACAAGGCTGTCTGCCAGATCATTCTTGAATTTAATGACATATAGTTATTAGTCTTCAAGTTGAAATATGCCATACCACTACTTGAAAAAAGGGAAGGAGTTTGTCATGGTCAATTTCATGTTTAGGATATATCATAAGTTGGGTATTAAGATAAGCAGTTGAAACTTTATGTTGAAACCTGTTTTAATTATAATCCTGGCTTACTGTCACTGTATTTAATATGTCAGAAATAATATTTTACTATAAAAACTTTGAGTGTTTTGTTTGTGTATTGAATTTGTCTATGATAACCTTGAAAAACATATAAAATTTGTCATATTCTCATCAGATGCCAGTCTTTCAAAGCAGCACAACAATTTGTGCTATAAGGATTTTACTTCTTAAATAAATATAGCTTTCAAATGTGAGACTCAGTAAACTTTTGAGAGATTGAATCATATAATCTGCCTATTAATGAATTAAGTTATTTTGACTTTCCATAAATTATAAGGAGCAAGCAGACTTTGATTTACTTATGATAGACCACACTAGTCCAATATTATTCATATTTCAATAAATTTCATATAAATTTTCTATTATAGAGTGTTTTGCATTTTCTCTATAATAGCCTTCTTCATAATTATTTCCTATAGTTATATAAACCCATTCTCTATTGTTGCATGCTTTACATCAATATCCTTGTTTTAAGTTCACATTCTAGTGAACTGAAGAGATTATCTGTCACCTTGAATGACCACTTCATTGTCCAAACATTTGTCTGATTCACAGACTTCAGTATAATATTTGCATTCCTTTACTTGAAGTTTGGTGTTAGGACATTATCACCCATTGCTCATCATAGAATAAATGCATCACAAATAACAAGACTTAATATCTCTCTTAACTTGACAATGCTGACTCTCTGATGACTAATTCATAACCTTCTGAATTTTTCGAATGGACTTGTCTAGTTTTTGATTTGGAACAGTTCATTCCAAGTTTAAGGGATTTTGATAACAAAATACAATAATTGAGAGATAACCTTAATAGTATGGAGGCCGGTCAGAATACACAGATGGTGGTGGTGTTGGTAGTTTACCCTCCAGGTCACAGCAATTAAAGTTGTTGGACTGTGAATTGGGCAACACGGGTTCAATTCCCGTACAGGTCACTTTTGCTGTAATAAATCCTTTTTACTGTTATTTGCTTTATACTTCAGCTCTGACATGTACAGAAGATACTAGCAGTTCTTTGCAAAAGTAAAGGCACTAGTACTGGTAAACTGCTTGACAGATGCCCAGGAATGACTGAGCTGCTGAACTCAAAGTGGCTTACTGCTGTGATCCATGCAGAGGGTAAGCTACAAAATTCACCACCACTTCTATTATAATAAATGGAATATGAAATAAAGTTTTTTATGCAATGGAAGAAATCTTGTTGCCAATGGTAGACTTGTATTATTTTTTAATGAAAGTTAGATGATAAATTTGTCAGGAAATAAGTGCAACTAGCAACTGGCTTGCCACAATTTTATGACTTTAATGTTTCTTTATTACCATCAAGTCACCATGAATGTGACTTAAGTGTTTAATATATTGTAACTAGATGGTTTTTATGTTTTTAAAACCACTACTGCATGATCTTATTTCTTGTTTTTCGTGACTTTTAGATTATAATTGGGACACATTTAATTGTCATTCTAAGAAGTGAAGCTGTGTGTGTAAATAATTCTTTCAACCTCCAGCACTGATTTGTTAAAATGAATTGTTTACCATAGTTTCACTGAAATCTTTTAAAGATGTTGAAGTTTTGTTTATTATAATATTATGGTTCTATGAACTTGGAAAAAAATCAACAGATCGCTATTTGAGAATTGTTCTAAACTTGTTTGAAGTAAACTAATTTGTCCTTTAAATTTGTTCTTTCCTGCCCTGCATGAAATATTCCAGACAATACTACTGTATCTAAAATGATTTGCTAAGTGTTCGAGGGGTTAGAGTCGATGACTTCAAATCCAGGTACCTCTCTGGCGTGGGTTCGATCCCCGGGAGATGCTTTGGTAGTTTAGCACGGAGGAAGGTAGTCTTGTACTGGTGTAACTCTCCAGGAACGATGGTTAGGAAACTACCCGCCTCTATGACTGAAATACTGTTGGGAAGAGGCGTAAAATCAAACAAACAAACAAACAAACATATAGTAATTAACTTATAACTTATTAATATTTGTTACAATCTTAAATGCATTCTGAAGTTGATAAATTTAAGAGAAGATTGGGTCTGCAAAGCTTAATTGAATAAGTATTACAGTCTAACCACCTGGCTATATAGTAATTAAAAGCAAGTCTCCCACTAAACTTGTTATAAACTGTTGACTTGTTATATTTTTAAATCATAATTATTGGTACTTGAATATCTTCAGACATCTAAGAGTTTAAAAGAAGAGGACTTTTGAACCCTTAAGCCTCCTCTTCCCCATTTTCATAAAATCTTATTTAGATTCTTTAATTCAATTTTGGAAGACACTAAAATGTAAAAAAATAGATAACAAAAAAAAAATAGATTATTGTTTTTGAAGATCTAACAGGGGATCTAAAGTAGACAATGACAATTGGTATTGACAGAAGGTTTATAGAGATCTCTGGAACTTTTTAAAGATGGCCACAAAAATTAGCCATTAATTGTATATAAATGTATATTGAAAACAAGAACACTCTCTTTTAAATTTATCAACTTTTATTTACCATGCTGCAATATGAGTAATTGCTATGTAATTGGAAATCATTAAAACTGTATAATACCTTAATTGTCCCCCGCCTTTTCGAAGAAAAAAGGGGGATATAGAAATAGGCTCCGTCCGTCTGTCCGTCCGTCTGTACGTCCGAGCCAACATTTGATTATTATGAGCTTCATTCCGTAGTTAAATAAAGAACATAAACTCATAAAATTTAAAATTAAGAGCTATTTTTTGTTTTTATGAGCTTATTTTGCTTATGGACATTGGTCCAGGTGGTGTTTATGAGCTCATTTGCCTCATAAACATCAAATTTTGGTACATCCGTCCGTCCGTCACACTTTCGTGTCCGGTCCATAACTTTGTCATAAATGAAAGGAATTTGAAATAACTTGGCACAAATGTTTATTATAATAAGACGATGTGTCATGCGCAACAACCAGACCCCTACCTCCAGGGTCAAGGTCACACTTGCTCATTCAAGGTCAACATTGCCTATTTGAGGGTATATGTCGTGTCCGGTCCATAACTTTCTTATCTATGAAGGGATTTTGTAAATACTTGCCATAATTGTTCACAATAATCAGATGATGTGTCATTGCGCAAAAACCAGTCACCTACCTTCAAGATCAAGGTCACACTTGGAGGTCAAATATTAACATAGTCTGTTACAGGGTATATTTCGTGTCCGGTCCATAACTTTGTCATTTATCAAAGGAATTTGAGATAACTTGGCACAAATGTTTGTTATAATAAGACGATGTGTCATGCGCAACAACCAGACCCGTACCTTCAGGGTCAAGGTCGTACTTGTTCATTCAAGGTCAACATTGTCTATTTGAGGGTATATGTCGTGTCCGGTCCATAACTTTCTTATCTATGAAGGACTTTTGTAAATACTTGCCATAATTGTTCACAATAATCAGATGATGTGTCATGCGCAAAAACCGGTCACCTACCTCCAAGGTCAAGGTCACACTTGGAGGTCAAATATTAACATAGTCTGTTACAGGGTATATTTCGTGTCCGGTCCATAACTTTGTCATTTATCAAAGGAATTTGAGATAACTTGGCACAAATGTTTGTTATAATAAGACGATGTGTCATGCGCAACAACCAGACCCGTACCTTCAGGGTCAAGGTCGTACTTGTTCATTCAAGGTCAACATTGTCTATTTGAGGGTATATGTCGTGTCCAGTCCATAACTTTCTTATCTATGAAGGACTTTTGTAAATACTTGCCATAATTGTTCACAATAATCAGATGATTTGTCATTTGCAAAACCCGGTCACCTACCTCCAAGGTCAAGGTCACACTTGGAGGTCAAATACTTACATAGTCTGTTACAGGGTATATTTTGTGTCAGGTCTTTTTCATAGATTAAAGGATTTTCGCACAAATAGTAACTATAATAAGAGAATGTGTCATGCGCAGCACCTGCATCCCTACCTTCAAGGTCAAGGTCACACTTAGAGGTCAAAAATTAACATAGTCTGTTATAGGATAAATTTTGTGTCGAATCTAGAACTTCTTCATAGTTCAAGGGATTTTGGAATAACTTGGCACAAATAGTCACAATAATAAGCCGATATGTCAGGTACAACACCTGCACCCCTACCTCTTAAGGTCAAGGTCACACTTAGAGGTCAAAGGTTAACAGAGTCTGTTATTTGGTATATTTTTTGTCCCGTCCATTACTTCTTCATAGATTAAGGGATTTTGAAAATACTTTGCACAAGTAGTCACAATGATTAGATGATATGTCATGCGTAACATCTGTGTCCCTACCTCCAAGGTCAAGGTCACACTTAGAGGTCAAAGATTTACATAGTCTGTTATAGGGTATATTTTGTGTCCAATCTATAACTTCTTCATAGTTCAAGGGATTTTGAAAATACTTGGCACAAATAGTCTCAATAATAAGACATTATGTCATGCACAACACCTGCTCCCCTACCTCCAAGGTCACACTAAGAGGTCAAAGCTTAACATGATAAATTTTTAAATTCCATGTTTCATTTTATTTCTTTAACAAATTTATTGTTACATTTGCAGATCTAGCATTGATCATAATTTTGGACTGAATGTCCTGAGATCCATACCTCAATCTTTTGAAATAACACAATTTTATGCTTCATAGAAAACTCCCGGGGCGGGGGACGTTGGTAACTCTGTTACAAATTCTTGTTATTTCTATAATTGAGCCGCGTCACGACAAAACCAACATAGTGTGTTTGCGACCAGCATATGGATCCAAACCAGCCTGCGCATCCACACAGTCTGATCAGGATCCATGCTGTTTGCTATCTGAGTTTCTCTACTTGTAAAAGGGTTGGTAAGCGTCAACAGCATGGATCCTGATCAGACTGCGCAAATGGTTTTGTCATGACGCGGCTCAATTGTCTTTTATAATGAAGAAAAACCCTGCACATATTGATTTGAATAAATTCTGAGACAAAAATGTAGAATAGTTTCCTCAGGTAGGTCTGTTGTCTGAACATCTAGTATACCAGTTGTAGCATTTGTTAGTTTATGATGCCTGAGAGACTGTATGTTCTGGTATAAATTAACTGACATTAAATAGTCCCATTGGAATATTATAGTTATCACGTTTATGTCTACTAAAGGTCATTTTTTCCTTTCTCAGAAGTGTAAGATTCTGGTAGATAGTAACATGTATTGCAAATGTCAATTAAAGAATTTCTTTGTTGACGTATGGCTTGAAACTTGTCTCTCAGTCTGCAAAACAATCTTTACTAATGAGATTTTTAATAGAGTATGTCTTTATTATTAAATTTGTAAATAAAAAACAATCTACAAATTCGTAATAAAAATTTTGCTCAGTCTGGCATTTTATATTCAAAAGTTTAAGTTCACAATTATCAAGTTTGTGTAAATGCTAGTTTTAAGACATGGTTGCAATTAAAGTAATTGAATATGACTATAAAGTCTTCAATAAAAATTGTTTCTACAGGACTGGATTTATAAAGCTTATTAAAGATTTAATATGTGCTCCTTTTGAACTTTAAGATATTCACATTAAATATGTACCGTAATGATCGGGGGGGGGGGGGGGGGGGGGGTTCATGTCTGTCACTGTGCTTAAAGTTGCTGTCTTAAAATCACTTGCCTGCCCTTCACACAACCTATAGGCTGTGTGGGTTTTAATCCTCCAGGCACTTTGAATTTGATCGTGTGTCAGGAAGCTATACAGCTTAGACTTGTTTCTGCACAGGATCTGGTTGAAATGACACGGACAAATAACATAATCACATGACACTTGCCCATTGTGACTGAGAGCCTTGCCTTTAATGGTTTAGACATAAGAATTGCAGCCACTTTTTTCCCTATGTGGTTGTTAGGGTGAAACTAATTGGGTTTGAATAGCTGGAGTAACTAAAATCTTATACCTACAGCAGGTGAGATGATTTTGACCCCAGGTGTTGCTTTGATGTTTGTGACACCCGAAATGAGCCAAAATCATCTTTCCTGTTTCAACCCCATATGACATATACGTTGGTGTACTTTTAAAACCAGACAAGCAAACAAGCAAAGTGTGACAACATTTTGAGTTCAACATTTTATATATTATAAGACCTATAAGTTATATTTATTTATTATCAAAAGCAAAAGAAATATCAATAGCTATTGCTGGATCTGTAAAATATCAGTTTTCACAAATATTGAATAATTATAGATTATGTTTATAATGTAACATTGATTCATCTGATAAGATTAGAATCAGTCTGTAAGGAACAAGCTGCAGTCTTTTATTTAGTCTATAAAGTCTATCAGGATAAGCTACAAGATTGCTGTGAATAAATGGTGCAGGGAGCTCAGAATTGCAGATTTGTGTCTTGGTGCAGCACATGTTGTCCCTGGACAATTTAGTTGCTTCAAATTGGTCATAATTATGTCAACTGCTACTGTAATTGATTTGTGAGGTGATGTTAGCAAATGATCTAGAAAAAAAACATCAGATTTATTCTTATATAGAATCCACAGAATGCTTGTAGATATCCAGAAAACTTTTAAAACTTGTATCTAAACATCTTAATTTACAGACAACCTTAACTGTTGATTTGTAACACTATACCTGTATTAAAGTTGTCCAGTCAATTGCAAAACTTTATAACTTTCATATAATCAAAATATTTTCTTATTTTAATTCTCAACTTCAAGGAATTTATGTGGAGAAGTTGGAAAACTTTGTGGAACAAAGGTACTACTTGTGCATGTAGATTAGAAGGAAAAATCATTTAAGAAGTTAAGCTTATTATATGTTTGAATATGACTAGAAGCTTACCTTTTAAAAATTCATTTACAAGCTTACCTTTTAAAAATTCATTTACAAAAACAAAGATTTATTTAATACAGTCAAAGAGAATATAATATATTTCAAAATTGATGTTTCAGATATGAGTAAATAACATCATGATAAGACACATCCTGTTAAAAAGTCTTTGCAGTTAGCTGTTGAATATCAGATTCCAGAACACCATTGACAAGGTGGTTCTTATAACTGATAATGTAAGTAATACTGATGATTCTTGTAGATACAACACAAGGCTGTCTATCATATCTATCTTTAACCTTTGAGAATGCCTTAATGACATTGACTCCTCAAGTTGAAAAATGCCATACCACTTGGTAAAACAGGAGGAAGGAGTTTGTCATGGTCAATTTCATGTATAGGATAAGTTTGATATAATGCTGAAAAAGGCCACACCACTGGTTAAACTATCCTTGAAAACAGAAGGACATTGTATGCTATGGTCAATTGCAGGTTTTTGATAAGATTAGAGAGTTTAAATAGTTAAACTATCATTTATTACACTTCCTGTCATTGCAGTAGAAATTGTGTCAAACTAATAAATACAAGTCATGTTTTATATAGGCCATAACATTTTGGCAGCCCCTGGTCCCCTCTACAACGACACATGAGTTAACTTGGCAGATTGAACAAATGACTACACCATTTTGAGCAAGGTCATCAAACACAAAATATGGGCCCCTATTGCAAAGGTCAAGGACACACAGTTATAGAGGTCAGATAAAAATTTTGGAATTGCGTGCATGGACACTCTTTGGCAGTCTTGAATTAAGGGATTATATCACAAATGTTGACAAATTTGAGACTGAGTATTGCCAGTATAATTCAGGTCAATATAATGCAACATCAAGATCAACAGAGATAATTAAATGTAAAAGATTTTTACCAGTGCATATATTCTACATACCTGAATAAGATGTAGTGCTGCATGCACACATAAAGCAGGTCTCTTGATCAAAGATCATTATGTGTATTATAGACATCTGAATGCAATTCCAACTTTTGGTTTGTTAGAACATTATTAACTCACCAGCAAAAGAACATTGTATAAAATGTACATAATTATAATAACATCTTTGAAATAACAAATTAGAGGTCCTTTACAGAATTATGATGGTAAGTGCCAAAAAGTTGTTTGTACATTTCTTGCAATCTTTGGAGAATGGTGAAAAAGTATTTTGATATCATATTTAGTATTATATTACATGTATTATATTTCCAGCATAATAGAATATATGCAAAAAGTTGTATTTACTTCTTTTTATATGTTTGCGTTCCTTAAGGAACAAGAATTTTTTTAAATGCATCATTTTATTGATGATGCGCATGACAATAAGGTCATCCTATCACCGGCATTCAAATGATTGAAACATAAACTGTTTCCAACTAACTTTTGATAAACTCTTTAACAATCACTTTCATTGACAAATCTGATATATCATCCTGACAAATTACTGTTAAACATTGGTTGTAGAGTTGGCAGATAAATGTTGTAATAAATCACTTGTTAAATGAGAGTAGTTCCACCAGAATCATTAATAAATCTGATATTACCAAACAGTTATCAAGTATATCATATTAGATATCAGCTTCTAGAATGTCTTACTGACAATGTGAGTGACAATTCAATGAATCATCTTCGGCCAAGTTCTAAAAATTATCATGGCTATTTACAGAGAAAATACTTTTCTGATACGTTGTCATAAATAATGTATGAAATATATAAACTTTGCAATTTACTTTGTTTTAATTAGTTTGAAGAGCAATTAATTAAATGATACTAAATAAGCAATACTTTTTGAAACCATGCTCTGTTGGTTGTTCTAGTTTTATTATTGATATTCCTTAGCTTAAATTATGGAGAGCATTGCATTTGTTATCCAGGAGTCGCTGATTCGATCCATTGGGGAAGTTTAATTTCTCTTTGACATCTGGTCTACTGGCCATTTTGTCCTCCATCCCTGATTTAGAAATGATGTGTAATTAGTAGTCAGTCACTTAAGGAGAAACTGGAAATTACTGGTTAGTTATTGTGGAAAAGCCAGTTCGGTTGAATAAATGCATATGGTAGGTTATTATAAGGACAAAAAATGTGTTAAAATCAGCATAAAATACATTACAAACAAAACAAACAATAATTATCAATGATAATGCTTTAAGTACTAATGAACTTTAAGGCGAATACATCTCAAGTCAGCAAGAAACGTTATTATTATGAATTTTTATTCTTTTCCTTATTTTATCTAAAAAGTTACATGAATTCTGTACACCATGATTGCGACTCACAGTTTATTTTTAAGCATTTGTTTACAAAAATAGTCTATACTTTCTGTATTTGTACATGTACAATTCATGTTCCCATTAAAACTGGACAATAAAAAAATCTGAAGAAAAGTAGAACTTTGTATTAAAGTCTTTTTAATATGTCTCAATTGTATTTAATTTCAATTTTCAGGAATATATTTTACATTGTATATTTCAATATTTTTTTCCAGCAACAGCTCAATATGATAACATCTTTAAAACATCTTATAATTACCTTATAGTTTCAGTTTAATCATTATTTCTGGTGTAAGAACAGATAATTATTAATACCGACTGTGTTGAAGTGTAACAAGTTATTAGAATACTGAGATTATCTGTCACCAATTATGACAATGATCATTGTCCGAACATGTCTGACTCACAGACTGGCAGTTATTGGTATTTCTTTATTTTTATCTTGATGACTAGTCATTATCATTGATTGCTCATCATACAGTCAATGGGATGCTGTCTTCTGTTCAATCTAGAAAGATTAACTCACTAAAAGTTAGCCATGATAATGTCTGCCTAAACCAGTACTGTAAAGTCAGGCCAGTCTGAATTGTTAGTTACTTAATTATAGTAATTTTGATTGAAATATAAACTAAAATGAATATGAATACAATATAAGTAGGATATTAATACAGAAGAACATTATGTTTAAGACATGTCATATTGCATCAATTAAAAAAAAAATTTAGGATTGTATATAGATGGGAGATAATTCAGTCAGCTATATATGAAGGTCAGAAGTTTTACCCCTTTGGTAAACATGTTGAATTATAACCAACAAATAATTTACAAAATATAGTTCTTTGTTGACATAAAAAGTAAATCTCCTTCTACCTTTATTTTGGGCATAATTTGATTTTTTTTAACCCCCCAAAAAATTTTTTATGCCCCGGTTTAAATTTTTTAAATTTTTTTTGCCCCCTGGTCTTTTGTCAAATCTTTTGGGTTTCAGCTTTTTTGTGTCTGTCTAAATTTTTTTTGAATGAGGGAAAGGGGAAATTAAAATTTTTTTGGGGGAAAAATTTAACCATTTTAAAATGAGCCCCAAAGTTTTAAAACCCTTTTCCCCCGGCCCAAAGGTCACACTTAGTCATTAGATATACATGTATAGCTAAGCTGTTAGCTAACCTTTGACTACACATATGTGGCCTTGCTTTAAATTTGTGGTAAAATTTAGCTTAACTCTATTGTTGTAACAAAATAAAATATTTAAAAAACTTTAAGTGGGGAGGAGCCACATCTGCATTTCCAGGCACTCTGACCATATTTACTACCGTAGGCCTTTAGGATTTTTGTTGTTGAAAATTTACATCAGAATAATTGGTGCACAATAGGGGTAGTCCTTCAGATTGTGTTGGTGTGCCAATCAATATTAAACCCAAAACAAACAAATTTTCTGTGTAGTCTCAATGCTGTAGTATTTGCACAAGCAAGTCTACTATCAAAATATTAACATACCAAATATTACATTAAAATGTTGGCTAATATAGAAGTGATTATAGCATGATAGACTGTAAGTTCTGGAATAATTTACCGATATTAAAAGACTCCCATTGGGAATATTATACTTATCCACTTTTATGGCTCTGCCACATGTCATTTTTTCCTCTATCTGAATTGAAGATTTCTTGTCGATATATCAAACATATAATGTCTATAAGGCTTTCTCTGATGTTTACTCATATACGATAATGTTGTCTTGAAGGCATTACCCATGCTGCCTCTTACATTATTGTTGCTATATAGATATTACATATATATAATGTAATAAGTTTGATGTTTAAACAAATCATGCTGACTCGACAGATTTCTATTTATTGTTAGACTATAGGCATGATGATATATTGTGATGTGTCTGTAGTAACTTTTGTTGTATTTTGAAAAGTGGCTGATCAATGAAAGTACTAGGAGAGTTTAAATAGGTAAATTGATCAGGTTAGATAGTTTAATGCATAAGGACATATTTCTTCTGAAGATGAGAGTTGAAAATTTGATAGAACAATATTGTATCCTGATGTGAATAAAGTGACAGGTCTTTAATAATAATAATAATAATAACAACAATAATAATAGTAATGACAATGATAATGATAACAACAATAATAATAATAATAATGATAATAATGATATAATGATAATAATAATAATAAAGACCATTACAGTCACATGGTTTCATGAATAGTCTGAGCTTAATAGAATTTTAAAAAAACCAGTTTGGATTGATTTAATTATATAACCAGTATATTTGACTTTTGAGTTTTTATAAAGCTGCTCCATATAAGTATTAAAAAACATACATAATTATTTATTTTGTGAAATGTTGTCCACTACATTAAGGCTATGAATGCAGATTGTCAATTAGCTTGAGTTACTGTCCAATAAATGGCAGAGTTGTTGATCATAATGTAGTGAAAATGTTTTAAGAAATATTTTCCTTTAAATATTTGTTCAAATAGTTTGTATGGTTTGAAAAAAAAAAGATGTTTCCTTATAATTTTGACTCAAGTTTTGTGAAGATCTGCAGTATATTTGCCAGAGCACCATTGGCAAGGTGGTTTATATAACTGATAATGTAAATACATGTAATAGTGATAACTCTTGTAGATACAACACAAGTCAATTATATAGATCTTGTTTGATGAACATAACGGTAATTTTTTCAAAAAATTTTTAGTTACTAAATTGTTTTCTTGTTTCTTTGCAGTATCAAGAGTTGCCTGCCAGTTAAAACTTTTAACAAAAGCCTTGTTGTGGTAACAATGTTTAGTTATAACAATGTAAGTATGATTTGTAATGTAATAAAAGTAAGATAAGTTATTGAGACATAACATTACATATTTATGATATAAATATTGTATAACTAGATGTATGTCTAGACCAATGACTCGTGTACTAAATTTTCAGATCCTTTGCTTACTCCTTTTCTCAGAAATAATCAATTTTGTTGTGCAAATTGGCCCTAAAAATTGAAAACCATTGCAACGCTTTTCATTCAAATCGATCACAAAAAAAGGCATTACTTTGCAAAACAGAATTTTAAGATTTTTTCTGTCCGTTTGAAATGGTGTTATATTTTGATATTGAATATGTATATCACCTTTGAAGTTAATAGTTTAAAAATGGACCTTAACAAATAGGTTAACAGTAAAAAAAAAAGTCAATTTAAAAAAGGGGCATAACTTTGCAAAGAAATAATTTAAAAATTATCTGTTCTTGAAATGTTGTCCTTTAATTAAAGTAAATGTAAAATTGTACCAAGTTTAAAGTGAATAGCTTATATATTTTTGAGCAGTTGACCAAGACAGACAAGAAGGTCAGGACAAGAGCTCCTTTTTTTCTTGAAGAAAAGAAGAACTAAAATAATGATATTGCAGAAAAAAATATTACATATTAAAAACTTTATACTGTGTAATATAATATAAAGAAGGTAACATTTTAATGTTATTTTCTAATCTAAAATGTTATAGTTTATCACAGACTTGCCTAAGACATGTTTAAGTCGAGGTCTAAATATAATGACAGTGTATGTAATATCCTATATATAAATTACATATTGATGTTCTCAAGATAAATGAGTTATATAAGACAGTCTATGATGGAATAGTTATCAATCAAATATTGTGTTGGAGAGCTAGACAGTAAATATTTGTAACACTTTATTGGGGAAGCTGCAGAGTACATTTACATATCATAACTGATGATGATATTGAATGATTGATATTAAACAGGCTGTTATTTGTGATGATATTGATTGATATTAAAAAGTTGTTTGTATGGTAAATATTTTGTGATGTGCCAGACATATATATATACATGTACAAATAAATTTGGATACATCACTTAATTTTTTAGAGTCATAATTTTTTTTTTTCATGAAATTTATTTTTGTCAATACTTATGATGTTTGGATGATGTTTAAGGGTTTTGGGTTGTAGAGGGGGAATGGGGGTATAGTGTAAGTCATGGCCACGCTATGTTCACCTGTGTCATATATATTAATCATATAACAAGCAAGTTCTTGATATATATTTCCTTATCAAATAGCCATTTAAACATGTCAGTGAATAGGTTTTATTATACATTTTTCAATGTAATATAATAATAAACAATTTGTTCAGCATAAACACTTAGTAAATATGAGCTTAGAATTTAAAAAGAGATTATCCTTATTCCAGGTCACACTGGGTAACCGGCACCAGTGATGACAGATCGCTGCAGTGATGACAGAACTCTAAAGTTTACTGATTGCTACAGGTAGGTTATAAACTTGTATGGTATATCTTTATCAACCAAATAAGGAGAATTTCATGGCTATTAACTTACTGTTCTGACTGGAGACACTCTCAGGTAATTTTAAACTTGTGTCGCTAGTTAATAAAATATTTTGAGTAGGATAAAAGTTAAATCGCTTTAGAAAAATCTTCAGAAAATGATGGGTTTTCTTCAAAATATCTCGAGTGAAATAAGTGACAAGATTTTGTGTTAAATACACGTAGACATTTATCACTTAGCCTCACGTAAGCCAAATATCAAACCAGTTTGTCTTTTTCTTGCGAATGTTACAGGCATCCGAACTGGTCGTAACAGCAAGTGCTGCCATTGTAGACAAAAATGTGTAGTGACTGCAAGTGCTCCAAAAATGGCTAACATTCTAACAAAATGTCAAGATCACTCTTTTTGTTAATATCTTTATCTTGGCATATATTTTTATGCAAAATTGATATGTTTTACCATCATTTGTAATATTCAAAATAAACAAAATAGTAATGCAGTATTTGTTTTGAGAGAAGCTTTTTATAATTATTATTGCCACATAGTTACAGGACAAAATAAGATTCACTAGACCAATTAAATTGCACTATAAATAGAATTAAGAAGAAGAAATTTTAGCCGGATTATATGAGATATTATTATCTATCTTTATTTTTAGAAACCGTAATCTAGTCATCTGTTAAAACTTTATGTTGTAACTTTATTTCTTGTTGCAATTGCATATTGTCTGACTGCTCCCAGTATTATTCCCTCTAGTGTAATATTTCTATTTTAATTATAAATATCTTTTATAGTTTCTTTTATTAAAGTATTTTTGGAATTTCCTCTTGCAGATAAAGCACAGAACAATGTTGGGAGATAATACAGAAGTAAAGTGCACCATGATTTATATATAGAAGAAGGTTAATTGCTGGAGATTTTGTAAATTATCTGAACATGGTATAAGATGTAGGAGAGATTGAAGAAATAAATCAAAACATTCTGGCATTTCTGTCACCAATAGTAACAAAACCACTTTCACAAAACTACCTATATTTTTTGTATTGTTGTGGTGATTTGACTAAATTTTCAAAATACTTGTTTTGTGTATATTTTAACTTTGCTTACTTTTTATTGTGTGGCTTTTAAAAAGTTGACATATATGGGTTTCTTTTGTTGGCGGTGTCCCCTTACGCTTGTCTGGAGCATAACTCAGTCACTGTAAGTCGGATGACTCCAAACTTTGTATGCATGCTTTTTTCATTGACTTAATTTACAGTTCACAAGAGTTGTTACTCTGCACTTCTTAGTTTTTGAGTTATTTCCCTTTGTTAATTTCATTTATTTTTGTTTGGGCCATTTCTCCTTAACTATAAAAGCTATGGACTTAAAACTTCATAGGATGATAAATCTCATTGAGAAGAAGTGCAGTGCATAAGAACTTTTACTCTGCACTTCATGATTTTTGAGTTATTACCCTTTGTTAATTTTCATACTTAATAGGCTTGTGGAGAGCATACATGTAACTTGGTCATTATAAGTTTGATTGACTCCAAATTTGTTATGTTAGCATTATTCATTGACCTGAAGTGCAGTGCACAAGAATTGTTACTCTGTACTTATTTTTGCTTAAGAAATAATATATCCCAAACAGTGATTTTATCGCTCAATAACATCACTGTTTGAAGTTCAGATGCGAGGAATTATATCACGAGGGCGTAGCCCGAGTGATATAATGATGCGCATCCGAACGACAAACAGTGATGTTATCAAGCGATAAAATCACCGATTTGGATATATTATTTCGATTCTAACACGACATCAACAAAATAAATGCTGGCGTACTTGATATTAAGCAAAATTGCTCCTGATTTGTTCCCGTACTTATTTTCAGCGCGTTGGATTTTTGGTGGTTAATGATTACGTCACATGTCTAAATATAGAACGTCAAACTGTGACTCTGTTGCATAATAACACACACTTTCGGTTTTTCTATGTTCAATAGGGAAAAATGCGGGTCGTGTTAGAATCTTTGTTAATTTTCATACAAGTCATTTCTCTCCTATATTATAAAAGCTGTGGACTTGAAACTCTATAGGATGATAGATCTCATTGAGAACTGGTACTGTGAAATTATTATTTATTACAATCAGTTCAAATGCCACTTAAGTGAAAGGTACATAATACATTGCAAGAGCAGTTTTTATAAATAACCTATAAGAAAATGACTATCTTTCAGCTATATACTGTTGACAAGGGGACACAATCCAACTCATGGAGTTCCAGTTTATAACATGATTGTTAGATAAATTTTTAGTGGGAATACATGTGTATTATTGTGAACCTGGCCCTGATTGAAATAATTATCATATCTGAAGTATTGAAATTTTTATATTTATGCAAAACAAATAAATTATTGCATCATAATAAGGGCTGTGCATTGCAATGTTTTCCTTTACTTAATACTTTTTATCACAGTATTTGTATATGTATCACAATATCGTATAATATATGTATCACAGTATTTGTTATTCAAACAATGCAGTTATTGATATGTATTGCAAAAGCAAATGACTTGTGATGAATGCATCATTTAAGTGGTGATACAATATACATTTCATAATACATGTACTTACTTTCAAATTTGAAACTTTTCACAATGTCAAAGAACAAAATACTGTTACTAAAATAACATATCATTGTAATAGCAATAAAATAGTGAGCTTCAAATTCTGCTGCTTGTTTTCAATAAAGCCTTTTTCTTTATATGACATGATTATGATTATAATCAGCACTTTGATTATTGTTATGAGAAAAAAATCCTGGCTCTTCATTTTTTATATACTGTGATACTTATCAGTCATATAGGTGTTCATGTAAAGACAAAAGTAGTTACTTTTTTATAACATAATATTTATTAATTATTTTTTGTGGAAAAGGTTATATACATGTACTCTCATTTATAGCAGTGTATTTATTCAACATTAATCTGCCAATTCAAAAAAGAGAAAAATGTAAGAATTTGTTGAAGTTCATCCAAATGAAAGTATCTAAAAACTTCTCAAATGATTAAAACAGTCTTAGACTAAAGGACAAAAAATATTTTTGCCATATATACAAGTGCCATAAAGTTCAGAAGCACCAAAAATATTTATTATTTTTATTTGGATCAATTTCATAATCATCATATTGATCAAGTTCAGATAAATAATACATTTGCAGTTCCAATATAATATGTCAAACATGTATGACAGGTGCAACTATTTTTCTATATTTTTCAAGTTTTAATTGCTTGCTTATAGAAGATCAGTATTACTGTTTGAGCCATTGTTGGTTTATCCATCAGTTGGTCTTGATGCTTTTGCTTGCTTAATATCAAATTAATTGGTTAAGTCACGGATTTATATTGTAATATAAATCCGTGGTTAAGTTAACAACGCGGAAATATTGACAAAATTTGCGAATTGACGAAAATGGCTAAAATTTCCTCTAGCATAAATATCAACCAATATGTAATTAAAGTCTACCCTGGCATTTCATAATATTTCCTTACGCGAAACGTTTGGAATTTTATATTTGCTAACTGTTCAACACATGGAAATATCCATGTACATACAGTAATCTTTACATATTAATGAAATTAATGTTAGACATTAATGTTTAAAAGAAATTATATAATGTAATTGTTTTATAAACTGTTCTCATTGTGGGTAATATAAAATCAAGAATTTCTATAACAGATGAGGGGTCTTTAATAAACGTGAAATAAGATTTCTGTGAGTCATTCATGACAGACTTGTAGAAGAAAAGTCCCATTTATACAATATCACCAGGTCATTCCTGACATGGGAAGGTCAAGTTAGTATTGGACACTAAATTATGAACAGTCAATAATTGATTAAAGAGACTTGCACATTTTCTGGGGGAAATGGTATCTGTACAGTAATAATTACCTTAATAAGATTTATTTAAATTAAACGGTTAATGGTCACTTGTGTCTTGTAGCTTTTTCAAAGTGTTTGCTATGGTTAAATTGTTTGATATGGTTTAGGTATTGACTAAAAAGGAATTAAGAACATATCACCATATAATACAGTGAAACATGTCGGTGACAATGACTACAGACTGACCAATACTGTTATAATGAGTTTCTAATATTGAGCCAGGACATGATTGAGGGGATAATGGTTATATTGGTATACTCGTGACTCAACTCTCGCCAGTATTTGCATGTCCTTAATGATGAACCTTGTGTAAAGTCCATACCAATCACTGGAATATGAGTAAAGACAATAATGATGAATTCAAATGTTGCAAAT
>NW_026857319.1:0-34440 GCF_026571515.1 Ruditapes philippinarum
TTATCCATACTTTTTTCCAGGGGTTTATTCCCTTTTTAAATATGTACTTTAAAACTACAAAGAAACATCAAGTTTTGAATTTAAATTTTTAATTGAAAGCTTAAGTACAAAGGGTCGGTATATTTTATTTTTTACTTAAATTTTTGGGAACTATTTAATATATTTTGTTTAAAAAAGGGCGGGGAATTCCCCTTTAGAACAGGAGAATTTACAATATACAAAAAACCGGTTTTAAACAACAAAAAGGAAAATTACAAGGGCTTTTCGCTAGCGTTAAATGCCAGTACTATGTGACATTCTCTTTTTTTTAATTTAAAACGAATCTGTATTCATTTAAGAAACCTTTTTTGTTAAAAACTGTTTTTACTGTGTAAAATTTAAAATGGACAGCGAAAAGCCCCAAAACTTTGCTGTCCTCCTAGTGTAAAAATCCAAAAATTTTAAAAAAAATTTTACAAACTACGACGAAAATTCCTAATCGAGAATTTTTTTTTCCTTTTTTAATAACAACAAAATAGTTTTTTAATTTTTTTTTTCACAAAGTGAAAAGGGGAACTTTTTGAACGCAATTTGTTCGGTCGTTCGCCGTAAAAGTTTTATTTTAAACGACTCTCCTCATAAACGCTGAAAAATTTCATAAAAATTTTTTAAAAACAAATGTTATTTTGAAAATTTTTCAAAAAATTTTAATTTAAATCAGAATTTTTGCCCGGGGAAACAGTAAAAAACAAAATCTTTTTAAAACCCCCCCAAAGAGCGAGTTTAGATTTTTGGCATAAACTTTTTCCATGAGTGTCTAAAAAACGTCGCCCAAATTCCATAAGAGTAATCGTTTTTTTACCATTTTGAAAAATCGACTTCAAGTTTTAACGGGCTATATTTTTCACACTTACTCAACCAAATTTTTAATAAAAAAATATAGTGTGCAGAATTTTTTTTAATTTTTACATTTTTTAATTTACAAGAAGTTCTGTAAATTTTTTTAAAAATAAAATAAAAAAAATGAAAAATCACTAAAAAATATATTTTAAATTGAAAAAAAAACAAAACCAAAGAACTGTAATAATTAAGCAATGTGCCCCTTTAAAATATCATTAATTTAGGAGTACAACATTTGGAAAATACTGACTTTTTTACTTTTTTTGACTGAAATATTTTAAATTTTAGACTAACTAGAAATTGAATTTTTTAAACGAATAGTCGGATCCACTTTTATTTAGGCACCAAAGACATGGAATTTTGATCAGAAAAACAGAAATTTTAGCTTAAAAGCAATAATGAAACCAGCAAGCGGTGAATGTGAATAGCCAAACGGGTTTTTTAAAGGGTTTAAAATTTGAACTCGGGCTTCTTTTAATTTATTTATGACCTTTTACATGAAAAAGAAGCCTTGAAAAATAAAAAAAAAAAATTTTTACTGTTTTTGAAATGTATCAATTAATTAAACAAAACAAAAAAAAATTTAGAAAAAATCGTCATTGTTTTGATTTTTACCACTTTTAAATGAAAAATTTTTATCATATGATAGCTTTTTTTAACATTGTACACTAAAAAAATTTTTGGAATTCAATTTACTTTGGTTCGTTTATTAATCATTAATTCTTTTCCAAATTCAATTTTAATTCCTGAGCTTGCAGACAAACACAGTTTTAAAACAATTTTACTTACAAAAACACAAAAAAGTTTTAAAGATTTAAATGCTTAAACTTTTAAAAACAAAACAAGGAGTTCCTTTTTTGTAACATAAAAAAAAAATAAACCTATCTATTTTTTTTTCTGAGAACAGCATTTCTTAATGTTTTTTTAAAAAAAAAGAAAAAAATGAAACACAACCAAAAACTCACAAATTTTTAAAAACACGATCGGATAGGGGTTTTAAAAACACTGTTTTTTCCAATTTTCTACATGATTTACAGTAATAAAAAGTGGCATACAACTTTTTTAAAACAATAAACCAATTAATTATTTTCTTTAAATTTTTTTTCTAAAAATGTTTTCAAAAACCCTTTGTTAAAAGCAAAGCCAATACTAAGAGTTTTAGTCAAAAATTAATTCTATTTTTCTTCAAAAAAACGTTTTTAAAAAAATATGACAATTTTAAAAATTCCCTTTAAGTTTTTTTATGGCTTAAACTTTTTAACATTTTTTCAAAAATCATTTTTTTACTTCAATCGAAAAAATTTTTAAACCCTGCATATTTTTTTTTTTTAAAAAATATTTTTTAATGGATAATTTTCATTCAAAGGGTCAAATAATAATTGGTAGTATTCCTTAGAGTTTGGAAGTAGATTTCAAAAATTATTTTTAACTTAGAAACTTGATTTTAATTTTTCTTTGCTGTTTCCCAATTTCAAAAAATTTTCAAAATGAAAAAAACAAAAAGTATAGACTGACACCCTTGATTTTTAAAAAATAGCTTTGTAGGGAACAGGGGGATTTTTTTTGTTTTTGGGGAAAAGACGTCTTTATTTAACGCTAAATGGTGCAATTTTTAATTTTTTTTTATGGGATATTTTCAATTTTAACCCACCATAAAAGTCTTTTACGTTTTTGGAGTACGTTTTAAAAAAAACAAACGACCGATGTAGGGCTGAAAACCCTTCTGCCATTTTAAAATTTTTGTCTTTTTTTTTTAACATCATTTTATGGTAAATTTTTAAATTTTAAATTTCATTTGAAAACACTTAGCACCAGTACGGTACTTTTTCTTATATAGTTTTAAAAAAAATTAAAATGGCAGTAGTATGTTTTCCCTTTGAAAAAGTTTTTTTTGTAAGTTAAAAAATATAAAAAATCTTATGCAAAACCTGAGTAGATTAATCTGAATAGTAACAAAGGGGAACATTACCAATCAAATATAAAATTTACATATCAAGTTATGAACAGCTATACTTGTGAAAAATAAAGTTTGTATCAATTTATCCGATTTCCCGCACGAATTTTTATAACACAGCATGGGTTTTAATTTAGCTAAGGTTTTTAAATACTTATTAAAATTTTTTTTTAAGGTTTGAAACAGTTTAAATATATCAAGTAATTTTATTTCCCGGGCCCTTCATGTTACAAGAAAAAAAAGAAAAATTTTTCCCCATACCCCTTTAAAAAAAGCCATTTTTCAAAAAACATCACGGGGCTAGAAACTTAAAAAAATATTTTCAGAAATTTCGATATTTTGGGTGTATTTTTTTTCACAATTTTTTTGGAAAATTAACACCCTGACCCCTTCAATTATTTTTTTACAGCAAAACCAAACTTTAATTTAAAGAGAAAAAATTTCGAACATTTTGATACCAAACACTCTTTTTTTTTTTAAAATTGGGGTTACGACACCGGAATTTTAAGGGGACGAAATGTACCAATTTGTTCAAATAAAAACCCAAAAAACCCCCCCCAAGTCATTGAATTTCCAATATTTTTTGTTTTTTAAAAACCTTTTAAAAAAAAAAAAAGCTAGAGCTTAGATATTTAAAGAAAATTTTTTTTATTTACCACTTTTTTCAAAAAAAGCCCCGAGGTCAAAACAAGCCCGTCCCGGGGGTCATTGGTTTTCCTTATATGTATCCAGTAGAAACTTAAAGAAAACGCTTATCCAATTTCATCCAAACGTTACAAGAATGTTTCTTGGGTAGTCAGCTTTCAGATTGTTAAATAATTTAATTTCCTTGGGAATCTTTTAAAAAAAAACTTCAATAAACAATCTTTTTTAAAAAACCCAAAAAACAGAGCTTAGATATTTTGATTAAAAACCCTGGGTTAAAAGTCTACCAAGAAATTTTTCAAATTTTAAAAAACCCCGGGGGCAAAATTTGGGGGCCCGGGACCAGGGGGGCATTTATTTTTCCCCAATGTATTTTGAAAAAAAGCAAAAAAAAAATAAAAAACGAATCTTTTTTCCTTAAAAGTCATTTTCCTTTTAAATCTTTAGCCAAACCCCACGCAATATTTTTTGTGTAGTCCCCTTTTAAAATTTTCAAAAAAAATTTAAAATTTCCCTCAGATCCTTCTTGGGCCCAACGGGGAAAACCCTTTTAAAAAAAACTTTTAAAAAAACATTTTTGGGTTTATTTTTAACACAACAGTATAAGTCAAAAGTGCACTTTTCCCCTTTACTGGTTGGGGGAAAAACCTCCCGGTTGGGGACCCCCCAAGCCAGGCCACGTATTTAGAAAACAAACACGTTCCGTTAAAATGGGTTTTTTCCCAAAACGCCCAAAAAAAATTTTTAAAAAACGTTTTGTCTTTTTTCGAAAATTCTTTTTAATTTTTTTTAAAAAAAAAAACCCTTTTTTTTTTTTTTTCCCTGACAACATTTTTTACCCTACCGGGGTTTGGGAGTTGGGAAATTGGATTTTTGAATAACCAAATACCCTACTACTGATATTTGGTTTTTGAATTTTAATTCCCCCATTTTACAGGAACAGTTTGGGAAAATTATTCCCCTATCACCCCAAAATTTTAAAAAAACATTTTTTAAAACCCCGAACAAATAAGCGGAACCTAGTTTTTATCCTTGCCAACCCCCCATACTAAAAAACCCTGGAGGTTTGTTTGGGAAATACGAAAAAACCAACACCCCTTTTACAAAAATTTTCCCTTTTGGTTTTAAATTTATCATTTGTATATAACGGTTTTTCTTTTTTGTGAAAAATAACTTTTGGGTTGAATTTTGAATAACCAACCCACTTTCTTTGGTTGGGGAAATTAGGGATTTACCATAAATTTTAAAAAAAGCACAATTTTTTATTAAACCACATTTTTTCCAAAAAAAACTTTTTTGGTTTCATAGAAAATAAAAAAACCCAAATCCAAAAAAAAACACCCCATATTATCACGGGCGAAAAACCAAAACCCCAGGGCTCCTAAAAGGAAAATGGGAGAGGGTGTTTCAGTAAAAGTAAAACCCCTTTTTTCTTGTTAATAAAATTTAAATTTTTTATATATCCGTTTATAAATTTTTTTTCGGGGAAAAAAATGCAATGGCCCAATTTCCAAAATACCTTTTGGTTTTTGTTGGGGACCCCCCCGGGGCCCGGGACTTTTGTTGGGCAGTGTTTTCGTTTTAAAACCTTTTTCTTTTTATATTTTCGGGTTTCGTTATTTCGGAAAAAAATTTTTTTTGTTGGGTGTAAACATGCAAAGTTCGATTTACCAACGACCATCTTGTACATGTAGGGGATTCACGCGAATAACCAACTGAGTCACTTCGTCGATTTATTGTGAAGGGGGTATTACCATATTATAGAAAACGCATATTTTGTTATATAAACGTAACATTTGTTAACCATTGATATGCAAAATCCGAATTACCAACTACCTTCTGGGTTAGGGTAGGTGGGGGATTCCAAGGCAAATAACTAACTGAGTCCACTGGCCGACTAAAGTGTGGGTGGTAACATGTGGGTAAACACACTTCTAATCTTGCCATATATCCGTTATATTTATTCCGTGTTTTGAGGGGAAACATGCAAAGTTCGAATTACCAATACCTTCTGGTTGGTAATTGGAGATTCATGAGAATAACCAACTGGGTCCCCTGGTTGACGTAGAGTGCGGGGTGATACCGTTTGGTAGAATTCATCTATCTTATATATATCTGTTACTTTTATTCTGAAAATTAATTTAAATAAAAAATAGACGTAAATAAAAATATAATTATTTTGACCTTGACCTTTGACCCTTTGACCCCAAAATCAATAGGGGTCATCTACTTGTCATGAACAACCATCATACCAACCTGACACACATCACACTACTGACACTACTCGAAAACGAACACACAGAGCACTGTATTGACACACTGGACACTACTCACTACTACTCACACAAAGACACGCATGACACTACTCAAACAATAACCTGACACACATGACACTACTCACACACTGACACAGGACACTACTCACTACTACTCACACACTGACATATGACACTACTCACACACTGACATAAGACACTACTCACACACATTGACACATGGCACTACTCACACACTGGTACAGTACACTACTCACACACTAACACATGTCACTACTTACAAACTGACACAAGACATTACTCACACACTGACACATGGCACTACTCACACACTGCGTTGGCTTAATACTACAAACCCGTATGTCATTTTTTGTCATTTTTAGAAAATCGCATTTGAAAGTTTGAACTGTAATAACTTTTTAATGATAAACCGTATAAAGATAAAATTTTCAGTGAATTTAGAAATCTGTATGTTGTACATATGTACCAAATTTTATTTCTGTGCATACAATTTTAAAGCTAAAATATCAAATAATTAATTTCAATTTTTCATAATAAATAAGAAAATACATACAAATTCTGAATTCTAAAACCCCATTCGAGAGATACGTGGTTGTTGACAAAACATTCAGGCCATTTCTACACCATAAAAGCGACATACGGGGTTCTAATTGAAACATTTGAAGCAAAATTGACTAAGTGTAATAATTTTCAGCTAGAAACATAGCAAAAATTCAAGTAAAAATATCATTAACTTCTCCTACTGTGTAAAATATTACACGTCTTTTTGAAAATCAATGCTACTATCAAATGAAATTTACATTAATTTTTCAAAAGTATGCACTTGTTATGTTACATGTTTATCAACCGTGGGTATTCGACGATGCGTTTCTGTCACATACCTATGTTGCTATTATGTTTCAATTTTTGATTTAGAGTGTACATTAAGAAGATGCTTTTCGTGCTTCAGAAAACAGCGTTGAATCTGAAAAAATTTGTCCTGATAGCATCTAGATGTAATCAAAGTGGTATTTTGTCTTCCATTCAAGAACATCTAATAACTATAACTTTTATAGATGATCAAAATGCAAATGTAAAAATGGGTTCAGCTATATACTAGTAGCTAATGAGTACCCTTTCAAAAAGTGTAAAAACTTGAAAATAAGAAGCTTTAGGGAAATTAAAAAAAATAGTACTCATTGAAGCCGTCCGAAATGGTTATCATCCGAATAAATGTAGTATTTACATATGTATCTATTCAATACATTTACTATTAATTCAAAATGATGTAAGAGCTATAAAAACTAAAATTTCGATCAAATATATGTATATTACATTCAGGTATATACTATAATTATCTTTTAAATAAATACTATCACTAAAAGTTTTTCAAAATTTTGGTTGTGATAAAGTAGGCAGCCATTACAGTGTGTCATGTATCACGTGGTACAAAATCAGAATGTTTGATTGGACGAGAAGTTACTGGGGTCTAGAATTAAAGTTTGGTGTAAATAGCGAGTTATCGGGTTTGTGGAATTGGAAATAAACATAATTATGTTAGTTCTACAACTACATAAGTATGTTCACTGTGAAGAGCTCACTGAGACGAAAAAAAATGATATAAAAATCTCAATTTTGCCAAAAATCGAGTTACGGGGTTGTAGAATTAACCCGACGACTGGTACAGTACACTTCTCACACACCAACACATGTCACTACTTACAAACTGACACAAGACATTACTCCCACACTGACACAGGACACTACTCACACACTGACACAGGACACTACTCACACACTGACACAAGACATTACTCCCACACTGACACATGACACTACTCACACACTGACACATGATACCTACTCACACACTGACACATAACACTACTCACACACTGACACAAGACACTACTCACACACACTAACACATGTCACTACTTACAAACTGACACAAGACATTACTCACACACTGACACATGGCACTACTCACACACTGACACAAGACATTTACTCACACACTGACACATGGCACTACTCACACACTGGTACAGTACACTACTCACACACTAAGACTGTCACTACTTACAAACTGACACAAGACATTACTCCACACTGACACATGACACTACTCCCACACTGACACAAGACACTACTCACACACTGACACATTACACTACTCACACACTGACACATGATACTACTCACACACTGACACATGATACTACTCACACACTGACACAAGACACTACTCACACACTAACACATGTCACTACTTACAAACTGACACAAGACATTACTCACACACTGACACATGGCACTACTCACACACTGACACAAGACATTACTCACACACTGACACATGGCACTACTCACACACTGGTACAGTACACTACTCACACACTAAGACATGTCACTACTTACAAACTGACACAAGACATTACTCCCACACTGACACATGACACTACTCCCACACTGACACAAGACACTACTCACACACTGACACATGATACTACTCACACACTGACACATAACACTACTCACACACTGACACATGATACTACTCACACACACACACATTACACTACTCCCACACTGACACATGGCACTAATCACACACTGACACAAGACACTACTTACACACTGACACTACTCAGTACTACTCACACATAATACTACTCACACACTTTCACGATGGACACTTCTCACTACTACTTAAACAACTTACACATAACACTTCTCACACACTGAACACATACACCCACTTACTCCCACACTGACACATGACAGCTAACTCACACATGACACCATGCCTACTACTACACACTGACACAGGACACTACTTACAACAACATGGACACATGGCACTACTCACACAACTGACACATGCCACTACTCCACACTGACACATGGACTACTCACACACTGACACAGGACACTACTCACACACTGACACAGGACACTACTCACACACTGACACATTACACTACTCCCACACTGACACATTACACTACTTCCCACACTGACACATGGCACTACTCACACACTGACACATGCCACTACTTACTCACACACTGACACAGGACACTACTCACACACTGACACATGCCACTACTCACACACTGACACAGGACACTACTCAACACACTGACAACATGCCACTACTCACACACTGGGCAGCAGGACACTACTCACACAACTGACACATTACACTACTCACACACTGACACATGATACTACTCACACGAGACACATTACACTACTCACACACTGACACATGACACTACTTCACACACTGACACAGGACACTACTCACTTACTGACACAGGACACTACTCACACATGACAACATGGCACTACTCTAGTATCATGGCACTGACACATCACATTACTCACACACTGACACAGGACACTAACTCACACACTGACACAGGACACTACTCACACACTGACACATGACAGCTACTCACACACTGACACATGACACTACGTTCACACACTGACACATTACACTACTCCCACTGACACATTACACTACTCCACAGACACACTGACACATGGCACTCTCACACACTGACACATGCACTACTCCCACACTGACACATTACACTACTCACTCACTGACACAGGACACTAACTCACACACTACACATTACACTACTCACACACTGACACATTACACTACCCCACACTGACACATGATACTTCTCACACACTGACACACTTACACTTACTCACACCACACTGACACATGATACTACTCACACACTGACACATTACACTACTCACACACTGACACATGACACTACTCACACACTGACACAGGACACTACTCACACACTGACACAGGACACTACTCACACACTGACACAGGACACTACTCACACACTGACACAGGACACTACTTACTTACCACACTGCACACATGGCACTACTCTACACACTGACACATGCTACTACTCGCACACTGAACAACATGACACTACTCACACACTGACACATTAACACTACTCACACACTGACACAGGACACTACTTACACACTGACACTACTCAGTACAACTCACACATAAATACTACTCACACACTTTCACAGGACACTCCTCACTACTACTTACACACTTACACATAACACTTCTCAAACACTGACACATAACACTTCTCAAACACTGACACATGACACTACTCACACACTGACACATGACACTACTCACACACTGACATATGACACTACTCACACACTGACACAAGACATTACTCACACACTGACACATGACACTACTCACTACTACTCACACACTTCTCAAGCACTGACGTGATAAACAGGACACTTTTGACACACAGGAAACTACTGACATACACACTCAGTACACTTAGGACACACAAAACACTTCTAAAACACAGATCAGACAAACATGACACTACTCAAACACTGACTCAAAGGACACTTCTCAGACACATGCAGTTCACTACGGACACTACTACAGCACTGACCTGTTTAACATGACACTACTGACAAATAGGATACTACTGACTTCAGGACACTACTCACACACTAACACACATGACCCTACTCACAGATTGACACACAGGACACTACTCATACTATAGGAGACAATTAATTTAAGAAGGTACTCGTATATGTACAGTGTAAATATATTGTTAACTGTAAATATTTTAAGTTTTTTAATAACAAACAATTTCTACATGAACAAATTAAGAAAAACAGATTGTGTTAGACTATCACAGGAAAATAACGGGAAAAAAAGTAATTACATGCAATTAAAAGAAATTACGCGAACACGGTGAGTAATTTTAATAATTATGCGTCTAATTGACAAAGGTCAAGTTATAAAGATATAGGAAAAGAATATTTAAATCCCCGAGTGGACAAAGACGGCATGATGCCTTGACCGTTAAGTAAAAACGATGAAGCATAACGATTGGCAAACGGTGATGACGATTTGAAACTGAGAATACCCTGATAACGGACCCTTCAACATCAGCAAACATCTATTATAATTATAACTACATCCTTCCCTATCACCTTCCAATTGTACATACTTAAACCTCTACTTCTGCAAAAATGTCCATAATTTCCACACTTGGTAACTTTTTATCATGCAATCATGGTAAAATAAAATATCATGAACATATGTCTATATAGGAGCATGTAACTATGCCTTATGTACGAGCATTATACGTACGCTTAATTACTGAAAGAAAAATTTAAAAAGAAAAGTTCTTTTTCAGACACTGCCAAGTAAGTAGATGCTTACTGCAATTTGTATAACCAGGGTCAATAAGAACCCATTCCTATGGATAAAGTCAAGGTAAACATAATCTACATATAGTGCAAAGGAAGATATCCAAATCCTTGCGTATGAAATACCAGTACCCATAGCTTTGAGTTGTTATCATAATACATGTTTCATAATTGAGTGCAGGAACTTGAATTAAATAACATTGAGAATCCCACGAGAAATGAATAGATTTTAATACAATCATTATTTTCGTCCTTCTTTTTGTATATCTGACAACATGTATGGGCTTCAATGACGCAACATCTTGTCAAAGTTATCAAACATATCATAAAGTACTGGCTTGCGGTTAACATGAAATGACTATGACCTTGCAACTTTTCTGCTGCGCGTGAGATAGGTGTATCAATTGGTTAGTTACGATGGGTGATATCCTAAATTAAATGTATGACAGTGAATTTGACTGTTAGATAAACGTTCGCGTTGCAGGATATACTTACGTAAGTGCATTTTTTTCAAGGTTAAAGGAGCTGTACAGGCGTGTGAATTTATTCGAGTCTCGAGTAGGTAACATACGTATATAAGTGCATTGTAAATCCTCTGGCAGATTAAGTACACCAAAAGTACTTTTAAATTATATATTTATATGTTTTTCTGTTTAGATATAAACATGATTTGATATCAAATATATACATGTATTCATAATAATTACGTAATTGTTCGAAGACTTTTATTTCTAAGCATTTATAAAATGATAAATGATCAATTTATACCATTGAACACTAACATCTTCCATGGCAAGTACATGCTAGATCATTTGGAAACGTTGACAATGCAGTTTGAAATTTACCTAACGAAAGACAAGATCTAATAAGGGGAACCTCCTGTCTCTTATTGTGGCTGATTTGTGCAATGTCGTATTTTCGCTCTGCGGGGCGCAAGGCGAGAACACAATAAAACGACAGTCACCACTTTGTCGTATGATTATGCTTTCGTCCGGCGCCCGCGAAGCGAAAATACGACATGGCCTCAAAATAGACATTAATGGTATCGGCCCACTGCACTGCGTTGCAATCGAATCCACCGCCGTCTGCGTTGTAATCATTTTTTGTCAATTCTTTTATAAAATGGCAAAAACAATTTACAAAAATTCTAAAATATTTTGTTTTGTGCAAGTATCATACATATGATGTTAAGCTGGTATATTAAGGGTCGTTTTGCACACATTTGTACGTGTTTTAACCAAAATTAGGCAAAACTGGTGCCCCCCCCCCCCCCTTCAAACTGTACAGAAGTGTTTGTATAAATGGCAATGAATTGCACCATAAACGTGTAATAAGTGGGAACAGTACTTATGTGGGCTCCCGTCTCACTAGGTATTTCCAGTAAAACATTAAAACATGAAGTTAAATTCAGTCTTAAACTTACCAACAAAAACAAACGACCATTTTTTATCCACCGCTTCTGCGACGAATTCTCTGCCGTCGCTGCGAAGGACGAAAGCTATGGCCAGTGTGAAAATTATGTGTCTATTATCTGACTGGATTGCATTCTAGTGCTCGATTAGTTATTCCAACTCTATCGGATAACAAAGAAAGTTTAAAGCGTGACACATTTTACTGTAGATACATAATATCGTTTGCACAAGAACTATTCATATGCAGTGAAAAGTTTTTTTTACAAAAATACGAGTGACGATTACGGATATGCATTAGTGACAAACATCTTGTAGGACCCATGTCCCCACTACGGTGGCATAGAGGGGACATCAGAAATGTTTTATATATCACGTGTATACGCGATAGTACTACGTGCGCACGCGATAGTTATTATGTGCGCACACGATGGCTAAAAAGTACGCATGCAATAGGCCCTACGTTGTTCAATAATTACATGCGCACGTAACAGCTATCGCGTGTGCACGTGTAGATAAAGTAATTCTGATGGCCCCTTTATGCCAACGTAAGCTACACACGTATATAATGATATAACTGAAATATATGAATTACAAGAAGTACTTGCTATTTGACTGAAGACATTCGTATTACTATTTGACTGAAGACACTCGTGTTGATATTTGACTGAGGGCACTGGTATTGCTATTTGACTGAGGGCACTAGTATTATTATTTGACTGAGGACACTAGTATTGGTTTTTGACTGAGGTCACCCGTATTGATATTTGACTGAGGACACCCGAACTGATTTTTGACTGAGGACACCCGTATTGATATTTGACTAAGGACACTCGTATTGATGTTTGACTGAGGACACCCGTATTGATATTTGACTGAGGACACTCGTATTGATTTTTGACTGAGGACACTCCTATTGCTATTTGACGGAGGACATTTGTATTGCTATTTAACTGAGGACACTGATATGTTATTTGACTGAGGACACTGGTATTGATATTTGACTGAGGACACCCGTATTGATTTTTGACTGAGGACACTCGTATTGATTTTTGACTGAGGACACTCGTATTGATATTTGACTGAGGACACCCTTATTGATTTTTGACTGAGGACACTCGTATTGATTTTTGACTGAGGACACTCCTGTTGCTATTTGACGGAGGACATTCGTATTGCTATTTAACTGAGGACACTGATATGCTATTTGACTGAGGACACTGGTATTGCTATATGACTGAGGACACTCCTATTGCTATTTGACTGCTATGTGACTGAGGACACTTATTTTGCTATTGGACTGAGGGCACTCAAATTGCTTTTTGACTGAAGACACTCGTATTGTTATTTGACTGAGGACACTCGTATTTCTATTTGACAGAGGACACTCGTTATGTGACCGAGGGATTTAGAGGATGTCTAATGTTAAATAACTAGACCAATATGAAACTAATGAATTGTATTAATGTCACTTTTCAATTCATATGAATTTTTACGTTAACATATATGATTGCTAAAAGATGGGAGGTATGCGAAAGCTGACCAAAACACGACCCTGGGACCTCGAACTACTGTTCCGAACTCTTATCGAGTGAACTACCAAGACACATACACATTTTTACCGAACTAATAAACAGTTCTACACTGTGACATGATTAAAACAGAAATGTGAAATCAACTTATTAATAGCCAATATTATATCTGCTTTGATCAACTATTTTACCTTATGTTTGCTTTGCAAAATATTGATCCAAATCAGGTGCTTTTTAGAAAATAGTTTGGATTTTAGTTTTATTTATTTATATTTTTTTTTTGGTTATATTTTATTATGTATTATTCACCAAGTGTCAAATCGTTAAAATAAAACTGCAATGAAGTACCTTTATCTTATTAATCTAACTTTTCAATGACATTACCTGTTGAAGCGAAGAAAATTGGACGCTAAAATAGAATCTCCCTATTTCATCTCTTTAATCAAAAACTTTATTTTCCTTTGAGCATTTGGATATCCTTCATATAATACATAAAGATTTAAGGATACAAATAACACGCTAATGGCTAAATTATCAATTGGTTACCACAATTCATCACTGATGCTTAGATAACAACATATATCCATGTTGAATGTAATGGGAATAATATTAATGGAAATTGATGAGAAAAATTATCTAAATTATTCCAGCTAGTAATTTAAATTCGCCGAAAGCGTGTTTGAATAAGCTCAAGAGATTTATTATGTTCAGAGAATTCTAGAGAATATCATCAGAATAAAATCATTCTTGTCCGAAACATTGGACGAGAGACTTGCCTTAAAATCATCGTATTTTTTTCAAAATGGCTGACAGTAATTTACCGGAAGTGGAAGAAATCGAAAGGACTTTCAACATTATTGAAGTAGTCATCGCCTGTATTGGGATGCTATTGTGTATAACATGTATTGTTTTACTACTTACCAATAAAAATAAATTGCAGACGAGACTGAAACTTTTACTAAGTCTTCTTGTGTGCGATTTTATTCTAGCAGTGTTGCACATAGTTCGGCCATTCTATTATTTTGATAGTATTTGGTTTACAGATTCTCTTGATTATGACGTCACAATTCAGCAAATGGAGGACTATTTCGCGCAATCATTTAATATGTCCGACCTTCCACGGATTCTTTGTTCGGACATATACTTCACAGTACAAATTACCGCTCTTGTGATAATGGTCGCACTGGCAGTAGATATTTTGATTCTCGTTCGACTGCCACTGAAGTATGAACAACTGATGTCACAAAAAAGAGGCAACATTTTGATTACAAGCATCTGGACCGGAAGTATTGTATTAGTACTGATATTTCGCCTAATTGTTGAACTGGATTGGTTCCGCGTTATTGACGTCACGTGGTCTTCTTATCCAATGAAAGAATATGTTCATTACGTCTATGGCGGATTTCAAACTTTGTCGAATGTTTGTTTTCTTGTGTTTATCATTTTATATTTAGTGATATATATTGAAATTCGGAAGCTAATGGCTCGATCTCCTTCGGCGGAAACACGAAGTAGTGTCAAAGCAGCGGTGACCATGGTTATTATTCTGCTAGCTTATGTCGTCTGCATGATGCCAGCCACGTGGGTAGTTTTGGCGGGAGTTATCACTCGAAATTCAAAATTGTTTCGTCAGTTAATCGTATTTTCAAGATGTTTATATGTCGCCAATTCCCTTTGTGACCCCTTGATTTATGGGTTCCGTATACCAGAAATTCAACATCGTTTCAGATCAATTTGTCAAAAATCGAGTCCAAAAGCAAATGATTTCACATCTGCTGCAACAACGGGAACATCATCTTAGACGAAAACAATCGGGACTTCTCGGACGACTTCCATAAGCCTTTCTTACGGAGAAACCGCAGAAAGCCGAGTTGTAACGATTAAGACGAAAGCCGTGTTCCAAGGTACCGAACTTTGAAAAGAAATCAACCGCTTTTATTGTGAATTTATTTCTTAAAAAAATAACATGTTTTGGATGTTGTGAAATTCGATGTTGTGTCATTTAAAATAAATCTAAACTTAATTTAAGCTACTCGTCTGTGCATTGTAAATGCCATTGATTGTACGTTCATTGTAGAAAAATGCGTTTTTCTCTTTTACTTCGTTTTCCATTATGTGTTTTTTTTTCTTCCTTTTTTGCGTTTTTTTTTTTATATTTCTTTTGATATTTAAAAGAATCATTCGACTCTCGTCCAGACTTAACTTGGGATTTTAAATTGTGCAATACTATTTTTATCATGGTTCATTTATTATATTTTGAGATAAGGAAACAACATCGTTGTACAGAAAATATTCCAGGGCGTGGTAGTATGGCAAATGGCTAAAATCGTTGTGCTTATTTATTCGCCTAACGATCTAAATGTATCCAGGGTGTACGATAAACAGAATGTAGGAAATCTAACTATCCATTTGAAATAATGGAAAGCCTAAGTTTAGCCCAAGTCATCGTATTGCATCACTGAAACATAGTTATGTACAATGTTATAGTATCAATCACGAGAATCGTATTAAATATAAAAAGAACGCGTTATTTACGCACATTAAGAAATTATGAATTTAAGCTATAAAAAGGCAGGGAGGTAATTAAGTTAAGCTATAAAAAGGGAGGAAATGACTAATAATATACATATAATATACATGTCAGATACATGTACATTAAAAGCTTTTAAAGCTGACGAATTGTTTGTCGATGATGATAGCCTAAAATCTCCATTACCTGGAGAAAGCTAGAATCAACTCCTTATTTTCTATTCATTCAATTACAGTAATTGATGTTATTAATAAAAAAAAAACAGAATTATACAAGAAACAATTTGTAAACAGAATCCACGTTTGTTAGTGAGATATGAAGTTCAAATTGCTAGATCTAACGAAAAATATGTTAATTTAACAAGAAAATGAAACAAATTATACTGCTATGCAAAACATTTGTACTAATATGTAATATTTAAATTGCATAAAACGATGTTTCTCAATTTAATTAATTAACTCAGTTTAGTAATAAATCCGACAAGTTATTTCAGATAAGATGGTAATTGATGCCGAACAATATAATAAAAATAGTTCGCTTATGTTATGCGCCATGGTTTCATAATTATTAATAAGTATTATCTGCAATGTGTATGCCATTGTTTCATAACTTTTTATCTGCATTGTGAATGCCACTACACGGTTTCATTATTATCTGCATTGAGTATGCCACGGTTTCATTATTATCTGCATTGAGTATGCCACGGTTTCATTATTATTATCTGCATTGTGTATGCCACGGTTTCATAATTATTATCTGCATTGTGTATGCCACGGTTTCATTATTATTATCTGCATTGTATATGCCACGGTTTCATTATTATTATCTGCATTGCGTATGCCATGGTTTCATTATTATTATCTGCATTGTGAATGCCACGGTTTCATTATTATCTGCATTGTGTATGCCGCGGTTTCATTATTATTATCTGCATTGTGTATGCCACGGTTTCATAATTATTATCTGCATTGTGTATGTCACGGTTTCGTTATTATTATCTGCATTGTATATGCCACGGTTTCATTATTATTATCTGCATTGTGTATGTCACCGTTTCATTATTATAATCTGATTTATATATGCCACGGTTTCATTCTAATTATCTGCATTGTGTTTGCTACGGTTTCATTATTATTTTTATTATTATTATTATCATCTGCATTGTGTATGTCCTGGTATCATTATAATTATCTGCATTGTGTATGCCACGGTTTCATTCTAATTATCTGCATTGTGTTTGCTACGGTTTCATTATTATTTTTATTATTATTATTATCATCTGCATTGTGTATGCCCTGGTATCATTATAATCATCTGCATTGCGTATGCCACGGTTTCATAATTATTATCTGAATTGTGTATGCCACGGTTTCATAATTATTATCTGCATTGTGTATCCCACGGTTTCGTTATTATTATCTGCATTGTGTATGCCACGGTTTCATAATTATTATCTGCAGTGTGTATCCCACGGTTTCGTTATTATTATCTGCATTGTGTATGCCACTGTTCCGTTATAATTATCTGCATTGTGTATGCCACGTTTTCATTATAATTATCTGCATTGCGTATGCCACGGTTTCATTATTATCATCTGCATTGCGTATGCCATGGTTTCATTTTCTGCATTGCGTATGCCATGGTTTCATTATTATTATCTGATTTGTGTATGCCACGGTTTCATTATAAGTATCTGCATTATGTTTGCCACGGTTTCGTTATTATTATTATCTGCATTCAGTTTGTATATGTCACAGTTTCATTATCATTATCTATATTCCGCCGATCTGATCAATTCAGTCGTCCCGATCACATTAATTAAACCGATGAAGTCCGACCAAGCTCAATTAAATGCACGTTAACGACTCACAAACAACCTCAAATCAATACTACACAATTTGTTACTTCTTCACAACCCGACCAAAATCCCGACTTATCCTTGCTCATCCAGACCTATACGTGAGTCACACACGATCTAAACAAGACTAACTGGACCTCTGCTCGATCATTGTCAGATTTACCACCTGACCAGATTGTAATGATCGTTATCTAGTTGTGAATGGTCGTGTATCGAATTGTTTAGGGTACAATCTTCAAATATTCCTACTTTTTCATCTTTATATTGTTTTGGTCACGTGAACAGTTATAATAGGTCGAATAACTAGCGATCGTGTGGGGTTGTGTAGCAATCAGGTACTAAAGTCATTCTGGACAGTCGACGGAACTGAGGTCGAGTTGATCGGATAACAACCGGATAATGCTCGAGTAGAAGTCGAGATGATCGTGTACAGATCCAGTAAAAGATGTATACCCGCCCAAACTAGATCGTAACATGTAACTAGATCTTCTACCCGATGTGTATACGATCGCTTCTCGACCGTTTATCTTCTCGGTCGATACTCGCCGCCCAAACTAGATCGTAACACGATTGATTCTCGATTAACTAGATCTTCTACTCGATCTGTATACGATCGCTTCTCGACCGTTTATCTTCTCGATCGATACTCGATTTTTTTTTGAGAACTCCAAAACCATTCGGGTAGGAAGCCCCAGCTATGCCGAGCAATGTAGACAACTCCAACCACCCCCGATCAGTCATGCAGACCAAACTAGGCCTGTACCCAATCGCTTCGTGTTGCTTGATTTAGTTGATTTGATCGGCTGTGAGAGCATTCATTAACACATTTCGTTTTTACATATTAGCAAGCTTTGTTTTTTTACTTATAACAAGTTTTTTTCTCTCATTTTATTAAGTCTTCTATCGTGTTCTACTAAAAAGGTATCAATTTCATACCTTCTTGATGAGGGAGAAAATGATAAAAAAAAAATCATGTTTTTTTTTTTTATTTCTTGAAGGAAATGTATATCATTATGTTAGAGGCACAAAATGTTTAATATGATTTAAACATGGTCATGTAAGAATTATTTACATCATTTCATAGGCATGCATATAATACTTTTTATAAAACATACAAATTATTTTGCCATTATACTTAAAAAGCTTTTCATCATGCAAACATTTCATTCACAACATCAATTTCATTAACTCTGCTAGCTGTGAGAATGATAATAGAGATAACTCGTCTACATCTATAAATCCGGAACTTCCTGAATTTCTTAAATGGACTTTTCCAAATTTAGTTTCTGGAACTGTCAATTTTCAGATTTGGGGTCATCAGGATGGAAATTTAAAAATCATCAGTCAACAGTATAGAGCCTGGTCAATCTCTATGGATGTCCAAGCTGCCATAACTCTATACAGCAGCAAATGTTTGTTAATGTTAAGGGGTAACATACCCTAGTATGTTAACATTACACAGTATGGCAAGTGTGTAAAGCCTTGCAGTCCGACAAGGCTCTAGCTAATGGCTGACCAATATACATTACATTAATCTTGAAATTCATCAAACTAACAAATGACCATAATCTTACACCATAGCAGAACAAGACTATTACAAAAGTAGTGGAAATCAGAGCACCTGGTTGATTATTCAAAATAATCTCGGAGTGCTTCCAGTGACATCACATATAAACAAAGTTAGAAGGTGTAATCTTTGTATAATGAGTTACAAATGTATTTATTATACACCTATAAATGAAATATTGACAAAGGCTGATGAAATTAAATGCGTATTTTCATTTTCTGTATTTTCACTATTAAAATTTATTTTTCACTGCAACATATTTTCTGTATTTTCACTCGTATCTTGCTGGACTACTTTCTTCTAAATTCAGCCAATACACAAAATTTAAGAGGATGTCTTTCAAATTATCATGTTAAAAAAAAAGAGAAAAATGTATATAATAAACAGAAAATTCAAGATTTTTCTATAAAAACGCGATCTATTTTATCTTGTGGTATGAAAATTATCATATTTCACTCGTGCCTACAACCACTCATGAAATATTTATTTTCATACCATTTGATTAAAATAAATCCTGTATTTATAGAAAAAACTTAATTTTCTTTACTCATATTACAGCCAAGGCAAATAAAGTCTTTTCTATGTACACCTGATTTTTGACAAGATTTTAAATGTGTAAGTTTATTTTTTAATATAACAACATTCTCAGGTGAGCTTAAAATATTGAAATTTACAATACTATATTATATCAAGTATCAATACATTAAAAAGCTACTTTAACTGAAATTAGTGTTTGAAATTATTTTCTGTCCAATAGGATTGAAGTATTTCAAATGAATTGTCACATATTTACTTTGGTAAATTGGCAAACAGTAATCAGTCTAGTCAATCAACTGTTTATAAAAATAATTTAAAACACCAAGGCAGTTAAAATTTATTAGTACACATTTACAAATTTAAACTGGTTGCGCGGTGCGCGGCCGTGCTGACCAATTTAATTTTGTAAATATGTACTTATAAACTTTAACCTATACATAAAACTGTTTGAGCCAACTAAAATTAGTATAAATCAAATTCTAATTCTAACAAACTTTATCTAATATTAGTGACTAGTTTTTATAGAGAAATTTGATTGTGTATAAACTTAACACATTATCTTTGGTTTTCACAAAACAGATTCCAAGTTAAGGTTTGTTAATACAAGGGTCAAAGTTGGAAAACAAAAAAAAATCCTGATAATAATTGTTTAATGATATGATATAGGCCATGCATTAAACATTTCTTGTTCACTTAGTTTTTACCATGTTTAACATAAATATTTAACTCTTAATGGTCAATCCACTAGCAAGCAATAAATATGATACATTCAAACTACTAATCTTCTAATTGCAAACCAAAATATTTTATAAGACAGAAAACACATACAAAAAAAACACAAAAACAAAAAATGTTTCTAACTTCCGGGTTCAGAATTTCAAATATGATATAAAATGATTGCTAAAATAAAGCTATATGTACTATATTGTTTGCATCTGAATCATTAGTGTTTGTTGAGTGCCTAGTCCACTAAGTGTTCAGTTCAGAAAGTGTCTGATTCAGTAAGTGTTCGATTCAGTAAATATTTGAATAAATGTCTGGTTAAGTCAGTATTCAGTAAGGGCCCAGGTCAGAAAATAAAATTTAACATGTTTGCATAAACTGAAACAATCTAGCAAAAATTCATGAAACAGTAAAATAATAAAATTTTTTAACTTCTTTGTTTCCCCAACTGACAAACAAACAGCTAATAATAACAAATGCTGTTGGTAGGACAACGTGCTCGACTAATATAAGTGCTTGATAGTAAAACAAGAGCCTGGATAATGTTGAACCTTAAGTTTAAAGTTTAAGGGGCCATAATTCTGTCATCCTTTTATGCTATGAAATAAGTATGTGAAGTGTGCGTGAACTCAAAATATATTCATTTTAATATTTACAAACAGACTGTGTCGCAATTAACAATACTTTCTAATATCAAATGTGACCATAATTCATCTTTAAGTTTGCTAAAAAGTGAGTGGTATATTTTCTGATCACTTTCTTTTGTTTGCTATAGCCACACAAAAAGTATAGAGAGATAGAAGAGGCTGTTGGGGGAACATTTTCAATTCTTACAAAAATAATAAGTTTACAGTACAGTAAATAACCTATTGAAACACTGTACTTCCTTAATGTAAAGAAGGAAAAATACCCTGTACCATAAACTGTGACTTATGTAAAATGTAATTGAGCCGTGCCATGACAAAACCAACATAATGGGTTTGCGACCAGCATGGATCCAGACCAGCCTGCGCATCCGCACAGTCTGATCAGGATCCATGCTGTTCGCTATCAGTTTCTCTACTTGTAATAGCGTTGGTAAGCGAACAGAATGCTGGTCGCAAACACACTATGTTGGTTTTGTCGTGACACGGCTCAATTGATGTTGAACAAAACTGCTTTCAATGAATCACTTTAACACATTAATTCATTTTGTCAATATAAAGTTGCACCAAATAAGAAAAGCATACATGAATATACATGTTGCTTACAATACATGTACATATTAACTTTTAAAGTGACAAAAGCTTATTTTAATGGCGATTGACATATAACTGATAATAAGAAATATTTAGGATAAGATATTATTTAAAAACTGCCTAAATATTAAAAAAACTGCCCCTCTTTTTATGAGCTGAATGTTACAGTTGAGTTCTGATGGATATTTAAAGAAATATCCTTAAGCCAAGTGAGTTATCGTTTTTTCGGAAGTAAATTTTAAACTGCAAGTATTTATGGCAAAATAAAAACTTAGTTTGACTTCCACCTGTTCAGTCACTATATATCCTTGGATAGGCATAATGTCACTTTAAAAAGAACAATAAAAAATATATATGAGCCGCGTCACGCCAAAACCAACATAGTGGGTTTGCGACCAGCATGGATCCAGACCAGCCTGCGCATCCGCGCAGTCTGATCAGGATCCATGCTGTTCGCTTAGCAACTCTTTTACAACATGTACAAGTAGAGAAACGTATAGCTAATAGCAGACTGCGCGGATGCGCAGGCTGGTCTGGATCTATGCTGGTTGCAAACCCATTATGTTGGTTTTGTCATGGCGCGGCTCATATATTTTAACACAGATCATGCAGATATGGCAACACTATAGATTTAAACATAAGGATCTCGATATTTCCTCACCTTAGTGCAGTAACAGTTTAACTCCTATCAGATTTAAAAGGAGATAAACCATCACTGCACTGAAGTGATGAATTTTAAGACAATAATGGATATAATTTTAATTGTCTTAGTAAGTTATATATATCATCATTAATAATAGTTTTGGAATTTTGGCAGCAACAATTCAAGAACTTATCACTAGTATACAGAAGTGAGATTAAGCTTTTACTGTAGTTCTCCATAAACATCTCAGCAGTGAATGTATGAAAGTGAAAAGATAAAAAAAAAAAAATATACCAATAGATATCAATATAATTGATCACCTCAAGTTTTATAAGTTTTTCACTTAAGCCACAATTCTAGTCGAAATGACAAAGTTATGAATTAAATAAAGAATATTATAGCTACAAGGTATACAAAAATTTGATGTCATGTAATCTATAAATGAGTTAAAAATATATTAATTTACACCAATACCTTTAACCAGTTTCTTTCCGGACCTCATCAATTATAAGATAACTAATGCAAGTTATATCTTCCATTTTTTTTGCAAAAACTTTGCGGGAGTATCACAGCATATGTGTTACGGAAAATAGAGAGAGAGGTTTTTTACAGTAAATACTGACAATTTTATATCATTTGGTGCTTAATAATTATAACATACCCATGAATAATACATTCTCACTTTGGACAAGATTTACCTACATAAAATTTTCACAATTAGTCAAAGCTCACAACATCTGTCTATTCTTGAAATCAAACGCACATTTCAGTAGCAAACCTTCAATAATTCATTCTTCAATAATATTCAAAATATTATTATTTTCAAGCACTCTGTGAATATTTTGTTATGGCATGCTCATATTAACAGGTCACACTCTTCCCTAGAAATTGTAAACCAGTCTCCAAATGCAACAATCTTATTGGTCAAATTCAAATCTGAGATTTTAACAAACCAATCAGAATTCTTGGACTTTTGACTGGTCTCTTTATCACATTAATAACAATTTTCATATGATCTTCATATAATATAAATAAATCGCCTTAACTTCAGTAGAAAATTATCAATTAAGATCCCACTTCTTTGAGATAAAAGATGGTTCCAATAGTGAGTTTATATTCAATATTTGTTTTAAATTCAAAATTTTCCCCTGCCTCCACAATGGTTTCAAGAGTACACACAAACACTTGTGTTTTTTTTTCTTCTTAACATGAGCACATTTCATTTCAGCTATGCATGAAGTCAATGTCACTATTTGGCAAACACAATATGTCTAGTCAGCCACCACATCAGTACTGGCTGAGCGAAAGATATAGACAGTATTAGATATAAACTCCTTTTGGTCCCTGATCCCGTGTAACCTTCGGTCTCTGACCTCGGCATTATCTGACTTTTTAATGTACGTACCTGGAAAATACAATGCATGAAATAATTGGTTATTGTACGGACAAATATTTGGTTTTAAGTCACTACACAATGTGATGATCATATTCTAGCTTTATTGGTGGAGGGAGACCCAAGGTGCCCAACATATATTATTTCAGGTACAACAAGGCAACTCAGTATGCTTGGTATAATGAGACACCTCAGTACGATTGTAGATTGTCTGTGAGCTTCCTGGATAGTTTCCTTACAAGAAAACTTTCTGTTCAGATCAAACACAGAGCAGAGTGGGGCAAATGATTAGCAGACAGAAACTGCAACCTCTCAGCCAAGGTAGCCTTTTTGTTTTAACAAGGTCAATCTGTAAATTCCCCTTACAGTAATGATGGAATCCAGGAAATAGCTTAAGATTTACTACAGTTCAAACATGTTAGAAGTAAGCAGCCGTCACTTGATAAAGCCAGTCTATGACAGCAATAAGTCATCAGTATACATGTATCATACAAACAGTTGAGATTACAGCAAGTTTTTAGTACATTAAAACTGATAGTTTTAAAAAAAAATTCAAGCATAGAAAATGAGAATTAACTTACCAAAAAGAAAACAATAGCAATACTGAACCAAGCTAGAACCCCATAGTAGCCTGTTGACTGAAACAACATTCCTCCTAATAAACTGAAAATCATCCTAGAAAAAAAGACGTACAAACCATAATTTAAACATAACAGTTGACTGTACATGATCGACTAGTCAGTTAAGCAAGTTATCAGTAATAACACAAAATATCAATTTTACTGGTGGTACACCTTTAAAGTGAAAGCAGCTATACAACTTGTCAATACCAGGAGTATACAGGTACAGCAAAATCAGCTACAATGCCCTCCTGTACCATAAAATCATATCCAAGTACATACACCGTCCTTTTGTAAGCTGCCTAGATAACTTCATCATGTACATTACAAACTTACATATAAGTCTAAAAAATTTAATCATGTGTCCACAAAAGCCGAAAAAAACTTTCTTATTCTTAAATATTATCGACACAATTTGACTTTAAGTGTATAAAGCTATATATCTGCTTCAAAAATTATTGTTTGAATTTTAAAAAATAATACTTCCAAAATGCTTGTATCAAATAAAACATGTAGATAATTGCCTTAAAAAACAAATGACGCATGCACAAAATCATTGCTAAACGGATAAAATCCTACTTAAAATAGCAAATAATATTTTGTTCCGGAACATTTTATTCTGTTTACAAACTACATGTATATTTATGTATGTTAAATAACAGAGACATTCTATGTTACAACTTTTTCCGGAATCAACCATATAATAATGAAACTAATATAATTTTACTGTTGATAAATTTTATAATACCCTTTCAATCCATAAAAATTTAAATGGACAGTTCAAAATTCAATACTGATCAAGTTAAGATTCATTAACAAAACCTTAGCTGAAAACTTATGTAGTACATCAATGTTAAAGTTGTTACAACTTACCCAACAAATTTGTACCCAGTGTATGACAGAATATCCATGTATTTGAGTTCCGTTGATAGATTCATTATGTATAAACTCAGCATAACAGCAACAAGTTCAATTATAATCCAAACTAAAGCTGTACTGGCCTGTAAACCTAGTTGTTCCGGTGTAAACCTACAAATAAAAAACATCAATAAATAGTCCTGTGCATATAGAATGAATTACAGCATTATTGTGGGCGTTACTTTTCTTCTTCATTACCCCTTATACAGCTGAAAAGTACAGAGATTCCTCTTACCCACCAGTATAGAGCCAGGCCATCCTGCACATACCTGCAGTAAGACCAAATATGACCAAGCTCTTTACTGATGGTGACCAACTTTTAATTTTCACCTAAATCACCACAGAAAGGACAGCGTAGCAAGTCCATATAAGAAATTCAGAAGGGTAATAATATAATAACTGGGGTAATAAAAATGTAAAAGTTTGAACACAAAATATCTTGTATTGGATTGATTCAGTGTAGATAAGTTACTCACCTTTCTTGTGTTCCTAATACTATTCCAGAGACTAAAACATATGTAACAAACGCCATTACTGAAGTAAGAAAGGCATATTATAGAAAAATTACATAATGTAAAGGAAAAATCACATGGCAATACAAATCAAGCTGAATCCCTTCAATTCCTCATATACCGAATAAACCAAACTGAAATATTTATATATAACAAATGTGGAAAACTTTATTTTTTAATCATCACATCTTTTTTTATAGTTGCATTAAATTTACTAAAACATGCCTTGCACATCCTTTAAAGTATTGCACTGTTTGGGTATAAAAGCAGCAATCTAATCAATGTCTTGAAAAGAAACTGCCATTTTTACTGTAACTTCAAAATAAGACCTTAAAATACAAATCCTTTTTATACGTGTGCCATGGAAAATTTGAGATCCATGACTGTACTATGTACTAAATTCTGATTATAAACGGTTAAACAAGAGCTGTCACAGGAGACAGCGAAGCTCTACTAATAAAATACTGGACGCAGTAAGGAGGACAATACTATGAAAGAAAAATCAATTATGTATAATTATGTATTAAGTTACAGTAAAAAAATTACATTTGTTAACATAAATTCCAAGATCAAGAGGAATAATTCTAAAAATAGTCACGCTAGAGTTATGAACTTTGTCACACAACATGTGTGTAATGATAAGAAATATATATTTGAAGTTTGAAGTAGATACCTTAAAAGGTAAAGAAGTTTCTTAAAGAAAATCCTAAGTTCAAAGAGAGATAAATCTGTAAATATTGCTTCAAGAGTTATGAACACTGTCACATAAAATGTAATTGATGATAAGGAATAAGTATTTGAAGTTTGAGGTAGATACCTGTAAAACTGAAAAAGTTATAGTAAAAAATAACATTTTTCTAGTGAAAAAATCTAAGTTTATAGGGAGATAATTCGCTACAGTTACGAACCTTGTCACATAAGATGTGGATGATGATAAGGTACATATATTTGAAGTATGAAGTTGATCCCTTAGAAATAAATAAGTAACAGTAAAAAATAATATTTTTCAAGGAAAATTCTAAGTTCAAGGGGAGATAAAATCTGAAAATATTGGTGCTAGAGTTATGAACCTGTTCACATAAGATGGGTATGATGATAAGGTACATATAGTTGAAGTATGAGGTTGATCCCTTAAGAAATAAAGAAGTAACAGTAAAAAATAGCATTTTTTAAGGAAAATTCTAAGTTCAAGGGGAGATAAATCTGAAAATATTGGTGCTAGAGTTATGAACCTTGTCACATAAGATGTGGATGATGATAAGGTACATATATTTCAAGTATGAGGTTGATCCCTTAGGAAATAAAGAAGAAACAGTAAAAAATAGTATTTTTTAAGGAAAATTCTAAGATCAAGGGGAGATAAATCTGATAGTATTAGTGCTAGAGTTATGAACCTTGTCACATAAGATATGGTTGATGATAAGGAACATATATTTGAAGTTTGAAGTTGATACCTTAAGAAATGACAATGTTATAATGAAAAATATTTTACTGCACCAAAACTTTAATCTGAAATCTGGACGCGGACGCCGGGGCGAGTAGGACAGCTCTCCATATACTTTTCGTATAGTTGAGCTAAAAATTATTGAACACAGAAGGTTGTGAAAAACAACGTTCCAGAAATGACCGATTTTCAACGATATTGGCCAATGATACAAATTTTTAAGCGGAAAAGCATTGCAATAAGGCTAACTTAAGACACAACTTTTTCTTTATAAAAGCTTAAGAACTTTTACGAGGTGGGACCATGATTACATTCTCATATAACATACTTTTGACCAAATCCTTTTGTACATATATGTACACTAAGTGATTATGTTTGTAAAATTGTGAAACACATTACCGTTACTATGTGTTTATTTCTACAATAAAAGGTTATTAAACTTGAAGAACTTTAACACATTCAATGGTAGAGATGAAAATAACAGACCCAATAACATATACCAACAAACATTGGATTGTGACAAAATCAAAGCAGGATAAATCTATTATATAAATTTAGCATGGTGCAGGTATTATATCTCATTATATGGCTTAATATATCACAGTCATAATTTACCTGGGATATATAAATCTGGTGCATTCTCGTCAAATCTTGGTGCCACTGGTTGATCCTGGTCAAACTTTATAGACCAATTCTGAAAATAAGAATATATAAATGTAGTATTACATATTTTAACCTGACCCGCATTTGTTCCTGTTGAAAATAAAAAAACTAAAAGTGTTGTAAATATGCATTAAAATTACTGTTGAGGATCTATATTTAGGCATGTGACATATCTACTAAAAATGTGATGCGGTGGAAAATACATTGTAAGTACGGAAACAAATCAGGCACAATTTAGCTGATATCAGGTACGGCAGCAATTATTTCTTTATTTTTATTGCCTTAGAATTGAAATAATATATCTCAAGCACTGATTTTATTGCTTGATAATATTACTGTTTCTCGTTAGGATGCACAACACTATATCGCTCTGGCTACGCCCTCATGATATAATTCCTCGCACCCAAACTCCAAACAATGATTTTATTTAGTGATAAAATCACTGTCGGGGATACATAAATTGTTTCTTAATTTTCATAATAAATATTTTTGTAGTAATTTATTATTTCTGATGAAAATATGGTCTTTTTAAATGAAAAAAAAAGCAACAATAACAACAACAAGAGCTGTCGGTAGGACAGCACGCTCGACTATTCTAAGTGCTTGATAGTAAAAGAGCCTTAATAATGTTAAATTTTTTAAGTTCACAAAAGGGCTATTTTTTTTTATTATAAATTCATGTTATAGGCCTTAGAGAGAGTCTAATTATACAGTATTGGCTTGACTATTCGGAAAGTAATGTCACAAGGGTGTTTTTTATTGAGTATAATAATACTAATTACCTATGAATGCATAAATTTGACAGAAAAGGTACAAAGGCTTGTTATTAAGATGTTTTATCAAGTAAATCACTGCTTTATTATTATGAATGCATAAAATTGTCCCAAAAAAGGCACAAACCCTTCAGTAGTTATTGAGATAACAGCTTAGAAGCAAAACTTTACCATGAATTTCTAAGTTGAAAAAGGGGAGAAAAATCAGCCTAAATGCAAGATAGAATTATGGATCTTTGTCAGTGACCTACAATTATGACCCTAAATGTGAAGTTTTAAATAAATATCTTTAATAGTTATTGAGATATGTAAAATTGTTACTATATAAAAAGTATTTTAAATTTCAAGTGAATATCTCAAGCAATAATTGAGATATTAAATGACTTTACAAAAAAACTTTAACCAAAATATTTCTAAGTTCCAAAGGGGCATAATTCTGTCATTATTGTAGGCAGAGTTATCCAACTTGTCAATCTGATGTACATTGTTACTATAAATAAGTATTGTAAGTTTCATTTGAATATCTCAAGCAATAATTGAGATATTTGACTTTACAAAAAACTTTAACCAAAATTTCTAAGTTAAAAAGGAACATTATTCTGTCAATATTGTAGGCAGAGTTATCCAACTTGTCAATCTGATGTACCTTATTACTATAAATAAGTATTGTAAGTTTCATTTGAATATCTCGAGCAATAATTGAGATATTTGACTTAACACAAAACTTTAACCAAAATTTCTAAGTTAAAAAGGGGCATAATTCTGTCAATATTGTAGGCAGAGTTATCCAACTTGTCAATCTGATGTACCTTGTTACTATAAATAAGTATTGTAAGTTTCAATTGAATATCTCAAGTAATAATTGAGATATTTGACTTTACAAAAAACTTTAACCAACGCAGACGCCGACGCGGACGCTGACGCCGACGCTGGGGCGACTACAATAGCTCTCATATTCTTCGAATAGTCGAGCTAAAAAGCACTGTGATCATTATCTTGAAACAAGAAAGTAAATGAGTACTTTAGATTCACTAAATTTTGTGGGCATGTTATTTCAAGGTTTTGAGTCAAAAAGGACATTTTTCATGGGTTTTTAAATTTAAGGATTGTCTGGGTTTTTTTTGTAAAAAAAAGTTATATACAAATAATGTAATACAAAATAATAATCATACAGCAAACAAAATAAAATTCTGTCGGTCCTATCCATTTAAAATAAGGGCCTTACAAATAATAATGAGTTTTAGGTATTAAAATGTATGTTTGACATCAGCTCAGGGTGAATGTTGCAATCTAGTTGTTAAAAAAAACACAGTAAGGAAAGTGCATAAAGCTACTGTATAACCCCTTAAAGTAATAATGGTCAGCTCGAAATTAAAAGATGAAAAATTTTAAACACTCAACATTTTAAATCAGGGTAAGGCTACATATTTTTCTTTGTTCAACTCATTTTATCCACAATTTGTAGAGCTGTATCAGATAATCTTAATAGAAATTTTGTACACTAAATACATGTGACAGAATGGTGTATATCTGTTATTGTGACAGCTGGGTTATAAGAATCAATTACTGTTAATTCACTTAATTTTGTGGGAATTAAATTTTGTGGTTTTGTCAAAAAGTACATTTTCATGGGTCTTTAAATTCCTGGATTTTCTATTATTGCATAAAAAGTATTGATTTACAGTAGACTAAATATAATTATTTGGATCATATATCCGTGGAATATATCAATGAAAACCATCAAAATAAGTGCTCAACGAATAATAATGATTTTGCAGTATAGCTTATGGCTCTGAACAGTCATTTCGGATAATCTCAAATATTTTTCACATGTCAGTCTTATGGATTATATTATAAGGAATATACCAGTAAAATACTCAATTATGACTAACAAAAAAGCAAACAAATAATTGAATGAGAATAATCAAGTCATGAATCTGTGAATTTAGACACAACATTCTGAAGACTGTTTAAGTAGGATGCCTCCAGATTTTATGAAAATTTTGAAAATGTATTCAACAGTAACACATTCTGTAATATGCAAAGAAATAGTTAACACATTGCAAATTTATGTCATTTACTAGCCATGTAAATTTACATAAAGAGGTCAAAATATGCAAAAAATTGCCGTACTATGTAAGTTATGGAGTAGAAATGTGGCAATAAATACGGCAGAATCTGTCTGAGTAATCGCACATAACATGTACATGTATGTAAATTATTACTTGAATTTTGAATCTTTCTAATTTTCTTAAAATCTTTTACATTTCTCTCAAGTATGGTTTTCTTGAAATATTTTGGCTCATCTAGCGGCATGCCACTGAAATGCCCTGATTAATCTGACACATACAAGTTTTTTTTCTACAGCATTCACAAAATTTGACAACATTCCTTATTAGCGTCAATCCTATTTTGATGATGACAATATTACATATACTTGTATAAACTCCACACATATATATTTAATATTATTGTTAACATACTTAAAAGACTTCACATATCAAATATTACACATGTCTTTTAGATTTTTTTTTTCATCTCAAAAAGGTAGTTGCAATAATATTACATACAGCCGAGTTTCAACCACTTAGACAGATTCCAAATGAATAGGTCCAATCAAAACCCTACCTGTATTTCCTTTCCAAATCATAAGTACTTACAAAACTTAAAAAGAAATATATATTGTATGAAAAAGGTATTTGTTTAACCTTAAGCCTGCTAGTATCAACTGAGTCTGCCCCCATGTGACAAATGGAGACCAAGATTAGCCAGCTGTGTCATCTGACCATGGTCTGTATTGTTCACTATTTAGTCAGTATATAGTTTGAAAATTGATGGATGCTTTTGTCCAGACTGGAAGATTGTTAAAGTGCATTAATAATTAAAGAGAGTAATACTTACTGTATGAGAATAGGGAAAGAGAAGCATTAAAAGTTTCTTTCCAACATAAGACGTATCTACTGCAAAATAGTATTTTAATTTTGATGTTGACACATATTTTTCTAACTGAAATAAAAAGAAAAACACATTTTTACCATTAAGTAGGCATGATATTTTCAAAAGAAATCAATTTTTTTTCTTGAATGGGTTTTACATTGCTCTGTAAAAAAGGTCTTTAGAACAGATAATTCAAGCTTTACTGGTGGAGGGATCCATGCATTATTTCAGACACCCAAGTAGAACCACAGATGTTCCACAAGCTACAAATGTAGCTGGATAGCTTCCTCACATGAGAGGCAGGTGGTTTGACTTCAGCAACCTTAATTTGGGAATGACTTTCCAATTTTATGTCTAAAAATTAGTTTGATGGGACAGTTAACAAATAACACTTTTATATATAAGTTAACTTAAGTATTAAGAATTTCAGGATTTTAGCACATTTTCATGTAAATTAAACTCTGTAAGATTATTTCATTCAAAGTTTTTTGCTTCAATAAAATCAAATTTACTCACATTTTTATTAACAATATCTTTGCCCTGGCCAGCTAAAGAAGTTCCGTATTGCATAGCCATATTTGCCATTGGATCGTTGAATATTTGTTGCCCAGGAAACTGGTTTCCCCATGCTTGTTCTTGACCTGGTGGTCCACCACCACCAAACTGCTGGGCACCTGTTGATTACAAAACAATTATGCATTGTTCAAGTTGAATGCTAATCTATTTTAGGGTAACGGTAAACCCTTGACCTGCCTGAACCGGGAAAAAATATTCGTATTTGAAAGAAAAGTTCAGTCTGTCTAGGCTATATAAAAATGAATTTACAGATTTCTGTTTAGCCTTCAATGTATCTGTAAATTATGCATTGATGGCTTTCATTTGAAGACAGCAGTCTAACCTCTAGAGAAAGATGAAACAAAACATTCATCAGTATGAAATTGATATTATTTGTTTCTTAAACATCGATATATAGTCTGAATTTGTACACATTTCTCCAACTGAAAAAAATACCATTAATAAAATAGTCAATGATTTGAATTCACAAAGTTGGTTTGCTTGAATTCGGGTTTTTCTTTTGTTATTCAAAAAGAAAAAAAAAGACTAAATATTCTTAACTCTTAATCTTTCAAAGCCAAAAGTTCTAGCGAGACGTGAGTCACATATGACTATCCAGGATGCACTGTATTGGCTAGCTGTACGACACTTTTCAAAATTATATGAAAATCGAAAATGCATACATGTGTTATTTTTGTGTCTTTCAACAAGGATTTATAACAAGTTTTTGTTTGTTTTTGGGTTTTACGTCACATCGACACAGTATAGGTCATATCGCGACGTTCCAGCGTTACTGGTGGAGGAAGACCTCAGGTGCCCTTCCGTGCATTATTTCAGGCACGAACGGGCACCTGAGTAGAACCACCGACGTTCCGTAAGCTAGCTGGATAGCTTCCTCACCTGAATTTATAACAAGTACCCGCATTAAGCCATTTGTCCTAGTATGTTCACTTAAATAAAGATCCTCTGCCATTTTGTTAAAAAAAAAATTGATAATGAAGGTAATGCAAGCATTGTAATCTTGAAAAAAGTGTCAAAGTTGCATGACGCATTATACAACGTACATGCAGTTATATTTATGATTAAATAATTCATAAAAAAACAGTGAATTTAAAAGCAAAAACAATTCTATAATTTTTTTAAAACAGTAGATGAGTATCGAACATAAAACACAATCAATTAGCCGTAATTAAAGCCTATCCAGGGAATAGAATTTTATTCATGCATTTCACGGGACATGCAAACTTTCCCTTATGAAAGTTATGATGGACAAACTTCTAATTTTAGTAATTGTCGCAATTATCAGAGCCCAACAACAATTATTTTCCGTGTTTTTTTTTCATTTTAAAAGGTGCTGAAAATTAAACATATTAAAACAAAAAAGGATTATAAATTTATATTATCACAATTTTGTAAACTATTTCAATTGATGTTTTACAACTGCAACCAAAACGCTCTTTCTCTCTTGCCATCTTGAGATGACACAGATAGATATTCATATTTTCTTTACTGTAGCCAACATGGCGATTAATGTCTAAAAGGTAAACATACTAAGACTAATGCTGCTTCTTG